>NC_143024.1:59679482-59979482 GCF_057628025.1 Oncorhynchus mykiss | reverse complement strand
CGCCTTGTAAACAAAAATCCATACACTCTTTCCTGCAGATTGGTGTTTTACATCAACATTGCGTTGGCAGGAATCAGATTATTAGCAGTTTTAGTCCGTTGTAAAGTCTAGTGGGCGGAAGTGTGAAGTAATCACAGTAGTGAATCGGACCAGTGAACAAGGAAATGTGTTCATTTCCAATGGGGCTGGCCTATTGGTTTGTGAATCAGATGACCGGCTCCTCGTGTCATTAAACCGCTGAGATGCGGTAAAAATCTGATAAGTGATAGATGTGTTAAACAACCCAGAATACTTTCCTCCTCCTCATTTTTTTGTCTCTTTATTGAAGACATCCTTATGGGGATAGGACTTTTGGGACTGGGAATGGGGACGCCGGTGAGAGTGTAGATTTTGGTCAATGAGCCTTAGTGTAGCAAGGTCGCCGTCCACAGCTCCTCTCTTTTGAAGTGTGTAAGAGATCCCTGGGGAGGGATGGAGTACCCATCCTTGAACAGAGTTTGCGGGGACTTGCAAAACCCCTGCTTACATATTTTTTTTAAAAATGTTCTCTACGGTTAAGCAGAGCACATTTGAAACAATAACTATTATTCTATAATTCTTCAGCTTCGCCATTTGAATTGTATCATACTGTTAAGCCTGATTGTATTATTTTCCATACAAGAACATTGGATTGTTCTCAGTTTCTGTGTTGAGGGCTGTTGATTTGCATGTCTGAGGATTTAACTGTACTTAAGACTTGTAATGGAAAAGGTTGCCTTGCGTGTCTCTTGGCCTCAATAGTCATGGTTTAATGAGCATCGCTTGGACAGAACAATGACGGCTCAGAAACACTTTCAACCCCATGATTTTGTATTACGGTTCATCAGAACATGGCAAATACAAGACACTTGTTTCTTTCAAAACCCTATACATTGAAACTAATTGTCATTGCATAATTCAGAGTAGAAGTACTGTTCACATTTGGCACGTTGAACCATCCTCTGCTCTCATACCATTTGAACAACCCATTTGATGCCTCTAAGCTCCGGTGAGTTTGTTTACAAATGACAGATCAATATGTTATTATTATACTCTCTGTAGTTCAGATGTCAGCCAAGATAAGTTTCTCCTGAGAATCCCCAATAGTATCCAAGGATAGAGAGTTGCTCAAGTTGTTTTCTTATTCAGTCAGGGACACTAATATATCAATGGCTCAGTATAAAAGTAAACTGAACATGTTATATAATCATAGAATTGTGGTATATGTGAAGAAAGTATTCTTATCATGGGAATGAGGAGTAAACCTTTTTCGACAATATGAAAATGTGTTGACACGTGTGTTTATTAAAAGTATCGACTGATCTGTGAGTTTGAGAGTCCGCGCTAGCTCCATAGAGTTCAGTCATGATGCGACAACAAGCAGACACTAGTGTTGAAGTACGGTTGGGTTCTGCCCTGCAATGTTCAGAGGAGATAGTTTGATGGTGTAGTTTTGATGTGTTCAACTTTCAGTAGAAATCTAACACATGCTTTTTACTTGTTCGTGTAAATGACTTTACAATATTGTCTAATTTAAGGGCATACTCGATTGCCATTGTGGATAGAATCATATGGATCCCCGTGCAAGTTTCACTCAAATGAATTATTATAACAATCTACGCAGGCAGATAAAACAGGACAAGAGGTATTATGTGTAGGGATTTGCATAATGATGATGATTCATTGCTGGGCTTCAGCATTTCTGCATAGCATTTGATGTTGAGGTCGAAATGTGTGCAGTACTTTATGGGCATGCATATAAAGTGTGGAAATAAGAAGCTTTGTTAAAAAAAATAAAAAAGACAATCATCGGCCAATGAGAATGCAACGGTAGAAGAGTTGAATAGAGATGGAGATTGGCGCAATACATGCTTGTGTTTCCTTGTTTTTGTCCGAGAGAGAGAGAGGGAGAGAGAGAGAGAGAGGGAGGGAGAGAGAGAGAGAGAGGGAGGGAGAGAGAGAGAGAGAGAGAGAGAGGGAGGGAGAGAGAGAGAGAGAGAGAGAGGGAAAGAGAGAGAGAGAGAGAGAGCTTCCAGACATCTAGCAGTGTCTGTTGTCTCTACCCACAGGATTAGGCTGCTTTGTGCTCATGATACTTTTAAGAACCGCCCCAAGTCAGGCTGCAGAAAATGGAACATTTTGACATGAAGCCGTTTCAATTATTATGATGTGGCTATAGTTTTCAGTCAAGCCAAAAGGACTGTGTAACGTGTGCATGTGTGCGTGCGTGCGCGCGCCCGCGTGGGTTTCTGTTAGATCTTAAACTGCCCTTTTTTGGGGTTGGGAGTCTCAGTTTGCTGGTTTTCATTGATCTGCATTGATCTGGTTTTATTTAATTTATATTTTCAATAGGTGATTGTTTAGTTGAGTTTACATGTACAGTATGTCTTCCGTGTTCCAAATTTGCTGTGAAAAATGACTCACTTTGGGACTTCAAATCTGGTAAAGACCTTTAGATAGTAATTATGGAGCCTCTTGGTCCCAAGCCTCTACTAGACCAACCTTGAAATAAGTCACTTGAAAATGATTATTGCAACCATTATAAGATAATGGATAGTCATTACACTCCTGCTGTCATGTGATCTTGAAACATGATGCATCCATTGTACTTACCGGCCTCTTAATATCAGAACATACTGTTTGCAATGATTTATAGTTACTACAATATAATGTGCATTGTGTCTTGGTTGTTGGCTCAATAATTAGCACATTTGATCTGATAAATGACCAAGCAGGAGGTGAAAGGCATTTTTTTTCTCTCTATTAATGTCAGTGGGGGAAAGAAACTGACTGAATCTGTTGTTTTGAAGAGAGATTCATTTCTGCAATAATAATTCAAGCCTAGACATTTCTATTTCTCTCCTGCCTTGTCTGAGTTTATGACTTCATTCTTCCGTCTCCACCTGGGATAAAAGGTATACAATTCATTGTTGGCTATATCAACTCTCTTAAATAATCCACGGTGCCATTATTGTCGGCAACCCATTTCAATTAAACCACAGACGATGACAATTTGTTTCGCAGAATTGAGGTAATATCCCATATTTCCGTATCCCGAAGCACTGTAAAACAAGTCCCTGTGTCGTCCATCTAACGCAATCCGCCGAAAATAAGCACCTGTGCCTGATGGCAGCTTGGGTGTAAACAAAAGCAGTTGGATACAAGTTGGATACAACGGAAGTATATCTGGAGACTTGGAAACCTGTTTGCATTTACTGTATAGTGTAGCAGGCCCACGTGTAGCAGGGTAAATGCCACAGTGAGACACTCGCCTCTATTCCCTCGGGGATATATTGTCGGAGGTAAGAGTGCTTTTGCTTCCAGGGAAAGGGAACAGGCACATTGTATCACTGAAGGAGCCGGCTGCTTTGAAAGGAATAATCTGTGTTTACTAGATTGAAATGATTACAGCTCTGTGACAGCGGGCCTGCCTCTGTGTCTCTGAGAATGGCATCATGAATATTACTGTGATTACAAAGAGTGGCCTTGTCACAGGAAATTGACTGTTTGATTGACAGGCCAACTACATTAATGTAATAATGATAAGTGCACTGTAGATTTACACTCATATCCTGATTGCCTTGGAGTCGTCTGGAATCTGTTAGCTAGTTTCCATTCTCTTAATCGGTGCGAAAGTAACCACAATTAACCACAACACCACTATGATGTTGACTCTGACCATATTCAAAGGTAATTACTTGATTAATCGTGGTTTGAACATTTAATTTGATGACCATACCCTGGAGATAAGGTGACAAAGTCAGTTTGTTGCACTTTTGAATCCTGAAAGGTTTATTAGTTGTTATGAGCGTACGGTTCATTTGAATCATCAGATAGCAGAAAATGCTCCGCACCAGCAACGGACAACAGAGCACATTGCAAACTCTCCTCTGTCAAATTCATTGGCGGTGCAGTCTGGGTTAGAAGTGGATGGGTTGAAACAATGAAAAAGACAGGGACTGAGGAAGGCATATCTTTACTAAACGAGGGGTTAAATGGTGCCCTGCGGTCTAAAGATTCGTCGGAATTACTGCCACATGGACCACTAAATTGAGTTTAGATGTTCTTAGCTTTATATGTGAGATGAATGGGCTTCGGTTGCCAATACCGATTATTACTACATATTGCGTTAGAATTCTCTCTCCCTTCAAAATAGCTCGAGTGAATTTGAATATGAATGAGCTTGTTTTTATTTATACATGTAATTAATGTCTGTCGACAGTATTTTGCACGCTTGTCATATCGAGTGGTCTGTGTTTGCAATATAAAAGCAAAAGCTCTCGTAATTATGTTTACATCCACAGATGAAAATCCCAGGGCTGTAATGATCAGTAATTATAAAATATTTTTTTCAGCGTGTCTACTGCCTCAGCTGTGACTATATATTGTGTGCTGCGGAGTGCAGAGTTTGTGCAGCTTAATTATGACATTGTACACGACTAAATGTACCAGTCTGCTTCAGCCCTGCAAAACACTTCCAGTGCATAATCACGCTCAAGTCTGACTTTAAAGAGCTCATTACAGTTAGTTTTCTAAAGGGCGGCTTATTAAACACAGTTACCTAATAAGCATCTTTGGTGGTGCAAATTGCTGGAAATGTTAATGAGTCTGATTAGGCCACGTTTCAATTACGACAGCTAGCTGTTACCTCAGCCCTCCCCCACCCCAAAAGAGCTAGGGAGAGGAGTCCAGCTCTTTATGCTTGGGAACCTCCTAGAAGGCATTGCCCTCTCTCTCTCTCATTCTCCTATCTCCCTTTTTCTCTCTCACTCTCACGCACACACACACACACACGCACGCACGCACGCACGCACGCACGCACGCACACACACACACACACACACACACACACACACACACCTACGCACATACACACACAACTCGCACACAAAAAAAGGAGAATAAAAAACGCTCTGCCACCTCTGTGCTTCCTTTCAGCAGCCCAGTAATGAATAGAGAATTGTGCAAGCGGCAGTCCAATTTGCGCACTGGGAAATTGGATGGACAAAGCGGAGATCCAGTCCTGTTTGCTTAAAAAATGGCCAAGGCTACCAAGATTAATAGTTCTCAAAAAGGTCAGTGTCTCTGTTTCATCGGAGATGATCACAGTAGCAGAAATTAAACATCATGCAATATCAATGCTTTGTCCTTCGTGATGTCTTTTATTAACATTGCGAGTGTCAGATTCAATACAAAAATCGTCATACGTAACTGTCACTAGGGACAAAGAGATTTGGAGGGTGCCATCTTGAAATTTGACCAACAGAGGAGACTGCTAAAAAACAAAGAGTTTTGTGAGTTGCTAATCAGTGGAATTTGAGCTTAACGTTAAGCCCTCAGGCTGTCTGAAAACATTCCACTAACGGAAACAGTCAATAATTATACCATTTGCAAGACATAGAAAGGAAGCGGTGGATGTTGTTGTATTTCTATTTCTATAAAGACGGGATAATGGATGGTGTTCTAACGCAATGTGGACGTAGAAACTCATTATGCAAATCTAAATTATACTGTATGTCTCTGGGCTAAAACAACATCAGGCATGAACCTGGGAATGTTAATTTACTAACCGAAAGGTTGCTGGATCGAATCCCCGAGCTGACAATGTAAAAAATCTGTCGTTATGCCCCTGAACAAGGCAGTTAGCCCACTCTTCCCTGGTTGGCTGTCGTTGTAACTAAGAATTTGTTCTTAATTAATTAACTGACTTGCCTAGGTAAATAAAACACAGTTGTCCATGCTAATGTCTCCCATGATGTGTGTAATCACATTTCATGTGGTTATTGGTTCGGATTGAAGTCTTTCAAGTGTCCTTGCTAGGCAATGATACAATTTTCTAACCGAACCAAGTTTGTTTATAGTTTGTCACACACGTTTCAAAGTGAAGTGTTCTGTGCCTTTCTACAGAGAGAGGGATGGCTCTCCGCCCTCATCCACAGTTCAGTAGATGTTCACTTACTCGCTGTATTTAAATCATTTGGCTTTTTTGCTGGCTTTCCATTTCATTAAGCCACTTATGTGAAGGGATCTGATATGAACATTTTTGCAAGGAGCGCCTCTTGGATTTTAAAGAGTATTTCAAGGAAAAATGTATTTCTGCACTATGTACAGGTATTTGTACAATGGTGATATTGACAATGATACAGTGGTGGGAAAAGTACCCAATTGTCATACTTGAGTAAAAGTAAAGATGCCTTAATAGGAAATGACTCAAGTAAAAGTGAAAGTCACCCAGTAGAATTCAACTTGAGTAAAATTCTATAAGTATTTGGTTTAGTATATACTTAAGTATCAAAAGTAAATGTCATTGCTAAAATATACTTACGTATTGAAAGTAAAAGTACAAGTATGAATCATTTCATATTCCTTATATTAAGCAAACCAGACCTCGTCATTTTCTTGTTTTATGGGGTTTACAGATAGCCAGGGGCACACGAACACTTAGACATACTTTACAAACGGAGCATGTGTTTCGTAAGTCCGTCAGATCATCGGCAGTAGGGATGACCAGGGATGTTCTCTTGATAAGTCTGGGAATTAGAACATTTTCCTGTTCTGCTAAGCATTCAAAATGTAACTTTTGGGTACTTTTGGGTGTCAGGGACAATGTATGGAGTAAAAATTACATAATTTTCTTTAGGAATGTAGTGAAGTTAGAAAAATATATAAATTGTAAAGTACAGATACCCCAAAAAACTACTTACATTTGAAGTCGGAAGTTTACATACACCGTACCTTTAAACTCAGTTTTTCACAATTCCTGACATTAAATCCTAATAAAAATTAGTCTTAGGTCAGTTAGGATCACCACTTTGTTTTAAGAATGTGAAATCTCAGAATAATAGTAGGGAGAATTATTTATTTCAGCTTTTATTTCTTTCATCGCTTTCCCAGTGGGTCAGAAGTTTAATACATTTAATTAGTATTTGGTAGCATTGCCTTTAAATTGTTTAACTTGGGTCAAACGTTTCGGGGAGCCTTCCACAAGCTTCCCACAATAAATTGGGTGAATTTTGGCCCATTCCTCCTGACAGAGCTGGTGTAACTGAGTCAGGTTTGTAGACCTCCTTGCTCGTGCACACTTTTTCAGCTCTGTCCAGTAATGTTCTATAGGATTGAGGTCAGGGCTTTGTGATGGCCACTCCAATACCTTGGCTTTGTTGTCCTTAAGCTATTTTGCCACAACTTTGGAAGTATGCTTGGGGTCATTGTCCATTTGGAAGACCCATTTGCGACCAAGCTTTAGCTTCCTGACTGATGTCTTGAGATGTTGCTTCAATATATCCACGTAATTTTCCTTCCTCATCATGCCATCTGTTTTGTGAAGTGCACCAGTCCCTCCTGCAGCAAAGCACCCCCACAACATGATGCTGCCACCCCTGTGTTTCACAGTTGAGATGGTGTTCTCCGGCTTGCAATCCTCCCCCATTTTCCTCCAAAGATAATGATGGTGATTATGGCCAAACAGTTCTAGTTTTGTTTCATCAGACCAGAGGACATTATTCCAAAAAGTATGATCTTTGTCGCCATGTGCAGTTGCAAACCATAGTCTGGCTTTTCTATGGCAGTTTTGGCTCAGTGGCTTCTTCCTTGCTGAGCGGGCTTTCAGGTTATGTCGATATAGGACTCGATTTACTGTTGTTTCCTCCAGCATCTTCACAAGGTCCTTTGCTGTTGTTCTGGGATTGATTTGCACTTTTCGCACCAAAGTACGTTCATCTCTTGGAGACAGAACACGTCTCCTTCCTGAGCAGTAAGACGGCTGCGTGGTCCCATGGTGTTTATACTTGCATACTATTGTTTGTACAGATGAACGTGGTACCTTCAGGCATTTGGAAATTGCTCCCAAGGATGAAACAGACTTGTAAAGGTCTACAAATGTATTTTCTGAGGTCTTGGCTGATGTCTTTTGATTTTCCTATGATGTCAAGCAAAGAGGCACTGAGTTTGAAGGTAGGCCTTGAAATACATCCACAGATACACCTCCAATTGACTCAAATGATGTCAATTAGCTTATCAGAAGCTTCCAAAGCCATGACATCCTTTTCTGGAATTTTCCAAGCTGTTTAAAGGCGCAGTCAACTTAGTGTATGTAAACTTCTGACCCACTGGAATTGTGATACAGTGAATTATAATTGAAATAATCTGTTAAACAATTGTTGGAAAAATGACTTGTGTCATGCACAAAGTAGATGAACTAACCGACTTGCCAAAACCATAGTTTGTTAACAAGAAATTTGTGGAGTGGTTGAAAAACGAGTTTTAATGACTCCAACCTAAGTGCATGTAAACTTCCGACTTCAACTGTAAGTAGTACTTTCAAGTATTTTTACTTAAGTATCTTACACCACTGCAATGATGTATGTTAAATGTGATAGACAACAATTGTTGAAGACTGTCTCTGGTGCCCAAATATGTATTCTATCCAATGTATTTGCTTACACAAAACCATAACTTTATATTGTTAAGTGTACTGATAATGTAACAAAAGCCGTTCAAATCAGAGCCGGAATATTGTTTGAGGCCCTTATACACTTGAATGTGTTGTTCCAGAAAAAAATGTCCCACTTGAAATATCTTACTTTTTTTGTATTGCAGCCTCACCACCCACATGCATCAAGAGGACTACTAAGAGGTCTAATAACCTAGAACATAAAGGATGAGTAATGCTAGAAATATCAAAAGGTCTAAAAGGTACTGACATCAGTGAAAGTAACTTTTTGAATTCCCAAGACAGCTACAGTACAAACAGTCCCCTGGAACACCAACAGCACTGAGTGCACAAAAAATGAGGAACACCTTCCTAATATTGAGTTGCACCCCCTTTGCCATCAGAACAGCCTCAATGAATTGGGGCATGGACTCTTCAAGGTGTCGAAAGCGTTCCACAGGGATGCTTGCCCATGCTGACTCCAGTCTTTCCCGAAAGTTGTGTCATCGGCTGGATGTCCTTTGGGTTACAGACCATTCTTGATACACACGGAACTGTTGAGCGTGAAAAACCCAGCAGCGTTGCAGTTGTATGGTAATAAGTTCTAGCCTGGCACCTACTACCAGACCTCGTTCAAAGGCACTTCAATATTTTGTCTTGGCCGTTCACCCTCTCAATGGCACACGTGGACAACCCATGTCTCAATTGTCTCAAGTGACATCAATAAGGGATCATAGGTGTCACCTGGATTCCCCTGGTCAGTCAATGTCATGGAAAGAGCAGATGTTCAAAAGTATTCTTTGGAGTATCTGTAGTTTACTCATTTATATTTTGGGCAACTTTTACTTTTACTTGACTACATTCCTTTAGAAAATCATGTACTTTTTACTCCCTACATTTTCCATGACACCCAGAAGTACTTGTTACATTTGGAATGCTATACAGGACAGGAAAAGTGTCCAATTCACGCACTTATCAAGATAACATCCCTGGTCATCCCTACTGCCTCTGATCTGACGGACTTACTTTTACCTTTGATACATATTTAGAACCAAATACTTTTAGACTTTTACTCAAGTTGTATTTTACTGTGTGACTTCCACTTTTACTTGAGTAACTTTCTATTGAGGTATCTATACTTTTACTCAAGTATGACAATTAGGTACTTATTCAACCACTGGATTTGCCCCAAAAATAGCATTTTGTATTCAAGAAAAAAAGTTAATTTGCTTTGACACATTTTCTGCAGTGTTACTTTTTTGCCTTGTTGCAAACAGGATGCATGATTTGGAATATTTTATTCTGTACAGACTTCCTTCTTTCTCTCTGTCAATTAGGTTAGTATTGTGGAGTAGCTACAATGTTGATCCATCCTCAGTTTTCTCCTATAACAACCATTGAACTCTAACTGTTTTAAAGTCACCATTGGCCTCATTGTGAAATCCCTGAGCGGTTTTCTTCCTCTCCGGCGACTGAGTTAGGAAGGACATGTATCTTTGCAGTGACTGGGTGTATTGATACACCATCCGAAGTGTAATTAATAACTTCACTATCCTCTAAATGAATAAAGGATTATTCAATGTCTGCTTTTTATTTCTGACCCATAGGTGCCCTTCCTTGCGAGTCATTGTAAAACCTCCCTTGTCTTTGTGGTTGAATCTGTGTTTGAAATTCACTGCTCGACTGATAGACCTTACACACAATTATATGTTAAACACTATTATTTCACACAGAGTGAGTCCATGCAACTTACCATTACAAAAGGGTTGAATACTTACCGACTTAAGACATTTCAGCTTTACATTTTTTATTCATTTGTAACATTTTGAAAAACAGCATTTCACTTTGACACAATGGGGTATTGTTTGTAGGCGAGTGACCAAAAATCTCAACTTAATCCATTTTAAATTCAGGCTGTAACACAACAAAATGTGAGAAAAGTCAAGGGGTGTGAATACTTTCTGAAGGCCCCGTGTATTCTTCTCTGTTTCAAATGCTACTGACTTGTTGTGTCTCTCAGACCAGTGTCTTGTTTTATAGGTTGTGTTGACTGTGAATAGAGTTCCAGCTAGTCTGACAGGGATTTTTTTTCCCCGCCTTGTCCTTTTCTTAATCATTAGCCTGGATGGCTGACAGCCATGTGAGCCATAGCATGGATCTCTTTTGACTAAAACCTTGTAAATTAACACAATTAGCGCAGCATCATCCTGCTAATTAGCTCCTGGTGCCTGGTACGGCGGCTGGGCAAGCGGCTGGGAGGGAGTCATGGGGGAATCCACATTCTCGCCTGTTTACTAGACAAACACTGCGCTGTAATCCGTCGCTGGACGCTCTCTGTCGGTTTCCTAAAGCCTTGGGTAGGGATGGGCTACTGGGCAATTTCATAGGATGCTGATGCGCGTGTGGCTGGCTAAGGGGTGGATCAATACAGCAGGAATGGGTGGTTTTGCAATGTGATTCTGTGTTTACTAATGGAGTTTCAATTCGGATTAGCTTTGATAAAACAATGTGTGCATGTGTGTGTGTGTATATGTATGTGTGTGTATGGCTGTGTATCTGTGTTTCTTTTAATACTGTAAACACAATGATCTGTTTCTTTCTTGGGTATATCTGTCTTTGATAATCCCATGCTGAGTCTAAAATGACAGCATATGTAACAGCTTGTGTTTGCAAATTGAGTTTAGGACTAAACTCGACGGTGCCTTTTGAGCCCCGGAGGCAATGAAAAAAGATGGTCTGGGAAGCGAGAAAGACAAGTACAGCATGTTTTTTTCTCTCTCACCATGTAGACTGGGAAGCAGTAGGCAGACACAAGGCCGTTGTAATTCATGCCGGGCAGTGGGGTTTGTGTGATGAAAGCAACAGAGCGCTGCCTGGGAGATTGCTTTGCTGCACTCCTCGAAGCAGATTTGAAACTGTCTCGGAATGCCTTAGATGAGAGTTGGATTATAGACTGACCTGCAATGTCTATGTCATTCGGTTCTGTGCAGGGTGCATTATACTGTGCTAACCAGGTGTTGGGTCCCAAATCCACACACTGCCCATGATGTAATTGCTCAGCAGTGCCTATTTTACAGTAGAGGAAGTTAGTTGTATAATGGTATTGGGATTTGGGATATATTTGGCAGTTCATTCATTGCTACAAAGGCAACTTTTCCACCACGTTAAATGTACCAACTTCTAGACACAACATACTGACAACGCAAGAAAACTCACAATAAATAGCAACTACCTTCTGATGGTATTTTTTGACTCGTCTCTCTTTCTGTCTGGTGTTTAGGCCTAAAGATGCAGTGGACCCCAGAGCATGCACAGTGGGCCGAGCAGCACTTTGATATCTCCTCCACCACACGCTCTCCTGCACACAAAGTGGAGGCCTACCGGGGGCACCTGCAGCGCACCTATCAGTACGCCTGGGCCAACGACGACATCTCTGCACTCACCGCCTCCAACCTGCTGAAGAAATACGCAGAGAAGTACTCTGGGATTTTAGAGGGTCCGAGTGAGCGAGCGCTGCTCTGCTCCTATTCCGATGGCACTCCTGGACTCCTGAATGGACGTAAGTCAGAGAGTGAGTCCTGGCAGGAGGGGATTTACCCAATGAACTGCGCTCCAGATGTTTTATCTGTGAGCAAATCTGGAATGACAGCTGCCCTTCCCCCAACAGACGTGTCGGCCAGCATAGGTAGCACCCCAAGGGGGGCCAGCAGCCTGACCGAGCCCAGCTATTCCAGCAGTAACTGTGGGAGTCACACAGCCACCAGTCTACACTCTGGTCTGTCCTCTCAGGAATACGCTACGGGCTACAATGGCTCCTACCTGCACTCTAGTTACAGCGGGCAGACCGCCTCAGGCCTCCCCTCTCCATTGCACAATGCTGGTCTCCTACAACCCCCGCCCCCACCCCCACCACCTCCCCCTACTCTAGTGCCCAGCTACAACGCGGGGTCTCCCAACCTCTCCAACTACAATTATCCTCCGACAGGGTATCCCCCACAGACAGCTGTTGCCCCTAGCTATAGCCCTGGGGGAGCCCCACCTCCCTCTGCCTATCTGCCATCAGGCATCGCAGCTCCCACGCCCCTAACCCCCTCTACACTCCCTGGCTATAGCTACCAGTCCCATAACCATGCACCAATTGCACCAACACCTTTGAATGGCAGCTCAGCCAACTCATTGAAAAGAAAAGCTTTCTACATGACGGGGCATGGAGATATGGACTCCAGCTATAGTAATTTCAACTACAACCAACAGCGCTCCTCACAAAGCCCTATGTACAGAATACCAGACAACAGCATCTCAGACTCAAGCAGAGGGAATGGATTTGACAGGAATGCTGATCCGTCATCTTTAGCATTTAAGCACACGAAGCAGCCAATATCCTCAGATCAGCAAAGAAAATGTTGCAGTCAGTCTGGCCGAGCATTAACCCCTCCCTCCTATGGATCAACCAAAAGCTCTGTGGGAGGCCTGAGATCGGGCGAGTCCTTTGGAAAGTTTGGAACCCCCATAATGAATGAGCACAGTGAAGAGCATAGACAGCTCCTCTCCCATTCCATAGCAGGGTCGGACATTGGCAGCGCTACCTCATCCAGCCACACTGCAGAGGAGCAGCTGAAGAACAGTGATGCCAACCTCGTGGAGTTGGTCACCACAGAGATCCTTCAGCCCGGTCCCCCAGTAGACTGGAATGACATTGCAGGTCTGGAGCTGGCCAAAGCAGCCATCAAAGAAGAGATTCTGTGGCCCATTTTGAGGCCAGACATGTTCAGTGGACTTGCCACATTACCTCGGAGCCTCCTTCTCTTCGGACCTCAGGGAACAGGCAGAACACTGCTGGGCCGCTGCATGGCCAGCCAGCTGGGGGCTGCCTTCCTGCGGCTCAGTGGCTCAGCCCTGGTGACCAAGTGGCTGGGAGAGGGAGAGAAGATTGTCCAGGCCTCCTTCCTGGTAGCCAGGTGTCGCCAGCCCTCAGTGGTGTTCATCAGTGAGGTGGACATGCTGCTTTCGGCCCAGCTCAGCGAGGAGAGCCCAGTGAATAGGATCAAGAGCGAGCTCCTCATGCAGCTGGACAGTGTGCTGACCTCAGCCGAGGACCACGTCCTGGTGGTCTGCTCCTCCAGCAAGCCTGAGGAGATCCAAGAGTCCCTGAGGAGGTACTTCACCAAATGGCTTCTCATCCCCCTACCTGACAGCACAGCACGACACCAGATAATCAGCCAACTGCTCTCACAGCACAACTATTGCCTCAGTGACAAAGAGCTGTCACTGCTGGTCCAGCGGACGGAGGGCTTTTCAGGACTGGACGTGGCCCGGCTGTGCCATGAGGCAGTAGTAGGACCGATACATGGCATCCCAGCTTCTGACCTCTCAGCCATCCATCCCAGCCAGATGAGACCAGTCTCTTACCAAGACTTTGACAATGTATTTAGCAAATTCCAGTCCAACATATCACAAAAAGAACTGGACACATACACCGAATGGAATAAAATGTTTGGTTGCAGTCAATGAAACTGAAGCATTCGAACACGTGGGAAGGAAACCCCTTTCAGAAGGATACCATTTAGAATTCTCAGTAAACAGGAAGTGGACAAGAGAATAATACAGGTCGTGGTGACTTTAACACCTGCAGTACAGTAAAGGCGTAAAGGTAGGCCTTAGAGAAGCGGAGGCATGCTTTACACAACGGCTGGCAATCTGCACACAACACATAGAGAAATGTTATTTTGATGCTTGAAACGGATGAGGCCAAGCATCGCCTACCAAGGTGCAAGTGGGTAGACTTTAATAGGATGGAACCCCTGTGTGTATATATCAGTTTGCTGTTCTGGAGATTTAGTTGCTATCAAGTGCCTGAAGTGGTGCTCTTTTATTTTATAATATTATCTCTTCGCCTCACAATCTACATTGATGGCATGTGCTAATATAAAAAGCTTTAATATGAGACAAAAACTACAAAATTGCTTTTTTTTCCATTGAAACAGTATTCCTCAACTGTGTCTGTTTTGCGCTCTCTGTGGACAGTAGAAAGTACATGTGTTACTGGTAATCTGAACCCTAATTTATAGACATCATTTATTTTGATGTTCTCTCTTTATGAAAACTCAGGAAAGTGATTGTGATATGTACAGTACCTCAAAGATTGTTTCAAAGCACTAAACATTTGGCTTGCGTTTGAATTTGCATTATCAAAAATGGAGGGTTTACGGTACCTGGAAAGGCTAAAAATGAGTATGACATTGAATGTACCAGAGTGATTCTGGAGTATTTGGAAGACAAACGGAGAAGTGTCGTGTTTTTCTTTGCAATTTCCCAAGTGAAGAATCCTATTGTGAATATAGTTTTATTTGATATGTGGCAAAGATGGAGGAATGACGTTTCTTTTATCAACTACAACACATTCGACCGGCCTTCATCGACCGGCCACAGTACATTAAGAGAACACATTTTTAGGATGTATGTTTTTGCTAAACCTCATCTGTAGGAGAAAGCATAGCATATGTATTTGTCGAATATTGTCAGCAGCTTAAATTTGTATCTCATCTGCAGATAAAACTGTCCGGCCACTTGCGGAGAAATGTGTAAGGCTGAAAACGAGCCTCTCGAGGTTGAAACAGACCGTTTCCTCCAAGGTATTTCATTCCATCCCGCTGCTAGTTTATCACGAATGAAAACGAAGGATTATGTATGCCCTAAGTTTTCTACCTCAGTTTATTAGTTTTCTCTGAAAGCAGAATCTAAGGGTAGGGCAAGATGACAGAGCCTATTTCGCTCATTAAACTATGAAGCCTTTTGAGGGAACAAAAAAGCTGCCTTGCTGACAACAAAATCAGCTTAAGTTAGTGTTACGCCAGTGTCGTCCCCATTCATAGACACCTATGTACATGGAGTATTCATTTCTCAGAACATGAGCAGGGCGGTCTTGAAAAGGGGTCTTGGAGACGTGTGTCCGTTAGCCCTATCTTTAAGCCCTTGTTCTAGGGTCATTTCTTACAGCAAAGCTATGTTGTTACTAACTATCAGTGTTTAGTAATGTGCCAGAAAAGGGGCAATGGAGACACAAGGCCTGATGAATGCATGAAAAAGCCTTGCATTTGTTTTTTGTTTTTTGTTCCCCCCCCCCCGCTATAGCAGTATGAAAACTGTCAGAACGCACGAGTGCATTGAAAGGGATGTCCTACAGTACCACTGAAAGTATTATCAGTACAGCGCAACTGCACTGAGGGATCTTGGGTTTGAGTTCACCCGCATTTCAACGTGATATTTTCCCAATTTGTGTTTCATACGTCTTAGATTGTTTTTGCTCTTTCTCAGCTTATTGTGTTTACAATGACAACATATGTATTGTTCACCTCCAATGGCGGCACTTACTGAGCAACAGGAGGCTGTAGAATCACTGGCTGTCTATGACTGTTTCATGTTCTAGTGTAGTCTTATGACCAACGTTAACCTGGCAACAGCTGCTTTTTCATGTTACACTATTATAAAGAATAACAGCTGCACAAGAAACAACACTCCGATTTTGCTATATGGCTTTTATTGCCATAGATAGATGGGATAAAAGTCCCCTGAAGTTAAGTGTAGTTAACCAAATGCACTTTTGAAGCTTTGTTTTGTCATACAACAATTTGTTGTCAAGTCTCCACTTGAAGCCAAAGTGAAATCAACAGTTTTATTTTGACATAAGATATTTAAACTGAAACTGGCAATTACTTACTTTAATAGCGAGGTAAGCAATTTTGCTTATGCCAATAGGGCATGTTTATTCATGAATTTAAGGCAAAGCAATTAAACATATTGAAACGAGCTGTTCAACAAGTTATTTATACATTACAATACACTACATTACACTAATTATACGAGCAGTAGAACAGGAAAAACTAAGGGACGAGAAGAAAAACTTCAACTAACATCCAAACAAATACAGTTTCTCAAAGTAATTTTGTTTGGAGGGCAACAATGTAAAGGATAGGCCTTTAAGTACAACGAACTGGCTACGGAAAGGTTGATAAGCACATCTATTCTCCTTCACGTCTGACAACGTTAATCACTTGAATGTTGCTTTCCAGCCTGTATCACTTGTCCCTCTGGGTGGGTTTTTTGTTTCCCGAGCTGCTCTAGACGTCGGCTTCATCTTTATGTCGTTCTTATCCGTTATCCTATTTAAACGTTTGTTCTTTATAACCATTTCTACCTCATTGCTACATATTGTACATGTAGTACTTACGTTCTGTCTTTTTTTGAATGTCATGCATTTGTACAAAAATAAAGAAACAAAAACAAACGACGGCAACAACAACAACAAAAAAACGCTAAAAGAAAAAAAATGGACCAAAAAATGAACAGCTTACCTCCGAAAGACAGTCCTTACACCAGAACAGTATTATCAGCAGAACTGAGAAGACACATTAGTGAGTGTGAAGTTGACGCTGATGCATACATGAGATACTGACTTCTGTGGGATATATAGGTACTCATAATGCCACATTTCTGCAAGTATATTGTGGGCTGTATAGGTCTTTCTCTAGGGTCTCCAATGCAAATTCCGTTTTTAAACTAGAATGTACTTTGCTTTAATATTTTGTGAACTGTTGTAGTGCGCATGTTAATGTGTCTTTGTGTGCACTTACAATTCAATGTGTAAGTGTGTTGGGTTAACATATTTAGATATGTGAAATTACAAATTTATACATTTCATACATATGTACAGGAAATAAACTTGCACATATGTGTACTCAATGTACATTTGCTATTGATATATACATATTAAAATGCACCACATACAGTACAGTACATGTTTATATGTGTGTATGTATTGCCATACCTACAGTAAACGTCAATGTATTTTCATCTATTCCAAGGTACAGTACAAAAAAAAAAACACATAAAATATTGAATAAAGATGTTTTTTTTCTGGAAACCAAATGTGTTTTCTTGTCTCCACTCTCTCAATGGTTAGACTCGACTGATTAGATGTGCGGACCTGTCCATGTTCGCGATGTGTGTTGACAATTTCAGTTCTGACGTGGATAATGTTAGCCAAGAGACATGACATTTAGAAACGTCAGTTATTTATTGTATAACACCCATACAATGCACAACACGCGATGCTCTCTTGAGGCAATTCGTCTCTATTTATTTCCAAGGTTTCTGTGTCTTAATAGAAAATTGCCTCGACTGTGTAATTGTAATCCTTCCATTAACCAAATGTGTTGTTTTTCAGTCATTAAAATGTTATGATCACAGGAAAGGAGAGGGATTATACAATCACACCCCTCGGTTCGTAGCTCCACACTGCCACTGATTCTCTTTATGTAAATTGCACATTTATGCGTCGATTTTCTATGTATTTTTTTTTGATGGTATCATTATATAGTTGATGGTATGTGCGTAGGAAGCTGCTGTACAATTAACATTAAGGAAAAAAAAGTCACAGTGCATTTTTGTGCCCCTGTGCTGTTTCATTTGTAATGCTGTGCCTCTTTTTCTCTGCAGTGGGCACATGAAAACAAGCCGCGCTAATGGACGCATTTCAACCGGATTTTCCTCCATTTATACAGGAAACAAACCTGGGCCTAATCAGAACAATGGCGCTTATCAAAAGCAGAAAAAAAAGTTACATTTGTGTATTAGCTGTTTCCGTGTGTTGACATTTGCAATTTATGTCTTTAGTACTAATTATGGACAGAGAGAACAAGCATACCTCAAATAAAAGTCTGAATTCAAACTTTTACCGACAGTTGTATGGTCTATTGTGGTAGTAAATATGTGTGAAATGTTACTGCCTAGATCAGGGATGGGCAACTGGCAGCCCGCGGATCATTTCTTCCTTCATTTTTGGGGGTTTTACTCGTCGGGGTCTCAACTTAACTCTTGAGAGTCAGAATAGTAGAATTACACAAGGTGCCCTTTCCAAATGTGGTTGCGCTTCAGCAGTTTTTCTCTTGTTATGTCAGTCAATGAGTGTCACTCAATTAGCCCATGTCGGCTAAAACATTTTTTATATGCAAGTTAGTCTAGCCAGCTATCGGGGAATCTCCCCATTGATTTTGTTAATCACTCTCACTCAGATATCATATTAAACACGTCAAACATTTCTCTCCACCCTATGGCAAAATGTGTGGAATTGCAGGAAATTAGCTGTAAAACTGCTCATTTTTCTTTCCCACCCCATTGAAAAATTAGTGCATTTGTAAAAAATAAAAAATAAATAAAAATGTATTAGAAAATTGCAAAATCTTTTCTCCACCCCATGGCAAAATGTGTAGAATTTTGGGGGGACAAAAAGGCTAGGGCCAGCTATGATTACATACGTGGGTATGGATGTGGGTACTGCGGCCCCACACCGATCAAAGTGGATAATCCTTAACCTAGATGATGTGGGAAATTATTGCTACCTTCCTGTTCTGTTGACCACCATGATTGTCTTTTGTGTTCAAGAAGGTCTTGAAGATGAGCTTCCAATTTGACAACATAGAACCCTATGCTTCTGTACTCACAGTGCTACTGCAGATCTTTATTGGGGTGAAAACGATCATCCCGTTTATAATGCATCATTCTCAATGTTAAGTCACAACCTATTGGCTACACATTTTCCTTGGGCAACCGTGCTAAACTAAGTCAATGTGGAATCTCCCACTTTGCCTATCTTGAAATGGGTAAGTGTCAATATTGCTACAATAAACATTTAGGATCAGACCAATGTCCTCCATACTGTAGCTAGGCAATTGCTTGTTAATTCTTCTGTACGAATAGTAATTATAGTAGTAATAATTGAGTATTTAAAAAAATGTCAATGTTATTTTCCACAACTTAATCAATCTAAATAATGGTGAGTTTCTTTCTCCTGTTTGTCACCCACTGTGCTTCTCGAGTCATTCCCCTGTCTGATGCAACACTAGCACCTGGTTAGCAAATATAGTTTCCTGTTCATCTGCTGCTGTACCTCTGATGTTGCCATTCATCAGATGAATGGTTTCTTTCAATCATTATTGATCCGTTTACACATTCACATGTTGGTGGACACTCTTTATTTTTTTAAATAACCTTTTGTTTTCATTTTTGACATATACTGTGCAGCATATCTCACCTACCTCCTTTTATCAGACATTTGAGCAGACATTTTGTCTTCTGCTCTTTTGTCCCCCCACCATCATTTATTTTTTTTAAACCAGAGCATTTGATGAGGAAAGAAACTCAATGCTGATAAGAGAGGAATAAAGTTGTGTCAAACAAATTACACTCAAGTTATTAGTGGCTATTTTGTAAATATCAAAGATCCACTTGTCCCAGTGTTCAGTGGTTCATTTGCATTCTGATGAAACTGAAGTGGATGTGTGTGAACTCCGGGGTTATCTTCGGTGCTGCAGCGCTGAGCAGCCGAATCAGACAGCCCAGCAACCACATGGCTCGAGAGGATGAGCCACGGACCTCTCTCAAATCACTTCCTTCATAACAATTAAAATATGCAAAGTGATAATTTTCCTTAAGTAGCCTTAAATGTGCAATCTATTTAAATGTGAGGGAAATTGCCTAAAGCTTTTGGTGTGTGTGGGGGGGGATGAATAAATTATGCAAATAACATAAAGGACTCTTGAAAGCCTAATTTTTTTGTAATAAGCATACTGTTTCATTTAATATTTTGCCTCTTATTAAAAATGACAGTTCTTTTGCACTGTCTGATGGCTATATCTGACACAAGCCCATGGAAATGACTGCTAGACTATAAATGCAAAAAATCATTTTGGTAGCTTTTACATGATGGTTACATTCACAAAGTAATTATGCGCTGGAGAGTCCAGAAATAAGGTTTAATTACACAGTAATCGTCTCTGATGGACACTGGGAAGTGTGAGCACTGCCAGACTGCAATCCATCAATGCCAAACCCCTGGCCACTTTTAATTCCTCCTCATTTGCATCATAACCTCCGCACCAAGTTGCACAAATGCTGTTAAATGTTAATAGGACCTGTCTTTCTACTCAAAATGAATGCTTAAACCATTTCATCGCTCCCCCCTCGCTCTAGTTCTCTCCACCCTCCCTCTCCAACATCCACAGTCCGTATCTCCTCTCTCTCTTTCCATTCTCACGAGCCCCCCCACCCCCCCACATAACTAGCTCCTCTTCAGGAGGAGCGTTCAGCAGATGAGACAGTGCATGGTCACTGCTGTGCTAATTGGGAGCAGCATGTAAAGTTTTATCTCTCAAGTGCTAACAAACCGTACAGACAGTTCCAATGATGGGTCTGCGTTTTCTGTGTGTTTGTGTGTGTGTGTGTGTGTGTGTGTGTGTGTGTGTGTGTGTGTGTGTGTGTGTGTGTGTGTGTAGTAAGTGTTGTCCACAATGTGGTGTCGTGTGTGAGTTGGCCCTGAAGTCATATTTAATCCCTATCCTAAGGGACCAGGCAAAATTACATTTGTATTAATTGAAAATTGTAAGTGGTGTTGTGTGTGCAGCAGACAGATTACTGTTCCTCTTTAGAGCTCTGTGTGGTTGATTAGAACTAGACTGTCTCATTATCGGTGTCTCAACCGTGCATTAAAATAACACCCTTTGTTTTACTAGGGATTACCTAGTGTGTGTACTCTATACAGCTTTTGCTTTCATTGAGGTGGTATTAAACACAGTAGTCTACTGTACCACGACAAACACAGACTGTATGTTTTTTCATAGTCCGTATACACTGAGTGTGCAAAACACCTTCCTAATATTGAGTTACACCCCCTTTCTCCGTCAGAACAGCCTCAATTTGTTGGGGCACGGACCACAAGGTGTCGAAAGTGTTCCACAGGGATGCTGGCCCATGTTGACTCCAATGCTTACCCACAGTTGTGTCAAGTTGACTGGATGTCCTTTGGGTGGTGGACCACTCTTGATACACACAGGATACTGTAGAGCATGACAAACCCAGTAGCGTTGCAGTTTTTGACTTAAACCGGTGCGCCTGGCACCTACTACCATACCCTGTTCAAAGGCACTTCAATCTTTGACTTGCACATTCACCCTCTGAATGGCACACATACACAATCCATGTGTCTCAAGTCTTAAAAATCCTTCTTTAACCTGTCACCTCCCCTTCATCTACACTGATTGAAGTGGATTTAACAGGTGACATCAACAAGGGTTCATAGCTTTCACCTGGATTCACCTGGTCAGTCTATGTCACGGAAAGAGCAGAAGATCCTAATGTTTTGTACACTCAGTGTACATGAATATTATTGGCTAATAATATCAGACATTTCCTACAGATATATATATATATATACACGTATTATCTTTAGGACATGTTTATATATATATATATATAAAAACATGTCCTAAAGATAATATGTGTATTTCCTCAGATTTTAAAACCAGAATGAGATTAAGTTTGTTTTGCCAATACAAGTAGAGCAAATCTTGACTTGAGAAAGTAATCAGATGAGAAGAAACAAAACGCATCAGTGATCAGAAATACCGAGGTCATTTTTGGAGACAGCAAAAACTGAGGACGATCACTTTGTAAAAAAAAAAAAAAAAAAACCTGAATAATTTAATAATAACGGTATAAGTAAACATGCTTTTTGCAATGCGTTAAATTAGATTTGAAACCTAAACTTTTGAAAGGGCCACACGTTCACTGTTTCTTAACTCCAACAAAGGAAAATAATGTATTTACACATTTTTCAATTCAACCCAGCATTTATATGTATTCAAACAATTCCCAAACCAATCGATACAGCCCAGCTGCTTCTACTGTATGATCTGTTGAGTTGAGCTGAGCCCTTGGAGCTATAGAACTCTATAGCCCGGGTCTCTTCTGACTCCAGGCTAGATGGAGAGAGAATCACAGAGTCTTGATGAGACTTTGAGACTTTGATAGCCTCCAACTTGCCTGCCACTGCCCACCTCCAATTAACAGTCAGCTGAGCCTCAACCAGTTAAGGATCCACAACTTTTCCCTCTCCATCTGCCCATCACCAAGGAGGATAACTGTCTGACTAGGGGTCCAGGGGTCAGCAAAGCCAGGTTTAGCAGCCCGGGATAGGGGAAAGTGAGGGGAATCTCAACGTATCACTTGTAGTTTGTCTAAGCTACAGGTGACACTCGGGTCGCCCCCAGGTGGTGAAGATAGGAAACAACATCTCCACCCCGCTGATCCTCAACACTGGGGCTCCACAAGGGTGCGTGCTCAGCCCCCTCCTGTACTCCCTGTTCACCCATGACTGCGTGGCCATGCACACCTCCAACTCAATCAGCAAGTTTGCAGACAACACAACAGTAGTGGGCTTGATTACCAACAACGACGAGACAGCCTAGAGGGAGGAGGTGAGGGCACTCGGAGTGTGGTGTCAGGAAAACAACCTCTCACTCAACGTCAACAAAACAAAGGAGATGATCGTGGACTTCAGGAAACAGCAGATGGAGCAACCCCTAACCACATCGATGGGACAGCATAGGAGAAGGCATAACGTTTTAAGTTCCTTGGCATACCGTCTGCGTACCCATCACAGACACTGAAATAGTCCACCCACACAGACAGTGTGGTAAAGAAGGCCCAACAGCGCCTCTTCAACCCCAGGAGACTGAAGAAATTTGTCTTGTCACCTAAAACCCTCACAAACCTTTACAGATGCACAATTGAGAGCATGCTGTCGGACTGTATCACAGCCTGGTACGGCAACTGCACCGCCCACAACCGCAAGGCTCTCCAGAGGATGGTGCGGACTGCACAACGCATCACCGGGGGCAAACTACCTGCCCTCAGGACACCTACAGCACCTGATGTCACAGGAAGGCCAAAAAGATCATCAAGAGCAACAACCACACGAGCCACTGCCTGTTCACCCCGCTACCATCCAGAAGGTGAGATCAGTACAGGTACATCAAATCTGGGACCGAGAGACTGAAAAACAGCTTCTAGCTCAAGGCCATCAGACTGTTAAACAGCCATCACTAGCACAGAGAGGCTGCTGCATACATACGAACTTGAAATCATTGGCCACTTTAATAAATGCAACACTAACTTTAATAATGGCACTTTGATCATGTTTACATATCTTGCAATACTCATCTCATATGTATATGTTGTATTTTATACCATCTATTGCATCTTGCATCTTGCAATATATACATATACATATTCTAATTCCATCCCTTGACTTAGATTTGTGTGTATTAGGTAGTTGTTGTGGAATTGTTCGATTGCATGTTAGATGTTACTGCACTGTCGGAACTAGAAGCACAAGCATTTCGCTACACTCACAATAACATCTGCTAACCGTGTGTATGGGACCAATACAATTTGATTTGATTTGATCTATGCTCTGCTGAGGGTCAGTCTTTTTTCTCTGGCTGCAGGAATGGGAATGTCCCTGTTTCCCTGGTTCGATAACAAGCAGGTGATCATACCCATCCAAACGCAAATGTCTAGAGGTCAGCTCCCACCACCTGCCATTTCCTATATACAGTATTTCCTATACTTATAGGATATTCTGGGTTTGGACGCCATGATATAGCCTAAATGTATACCTATATACACCTATATAATACCCCAGATCATCATCCTTCACTGGCTCCACATTTCCACAAAGTGCCTAAAGTGTCATGTAGTTACCCTTTACTGTGGTGAAATGTGGCTCTGAAGAGAGATTTAATGATGTGGTGATCAGAGAGGATACCTGCACTGCTGCTCCTATGCAATAAATAGCCTCATTAATGTCAGCAAGAATAAGCCATTATTTAAAAGCAATGTTTTAATCATTAATTTTGGGCTATCAGAGTAATGACATCATATTCATGTTCTAATTTGGTGGCAATTACCTTTTTTTGGGGGGGTGGTTGAATATCCAAGTAACATTTTAATTAACAACAATAAATTAAGATGTTAAACCGGAGTGGCACGGAATTCTGACTGTTTGATTTCTCGTTAATATCTTAATTACTATTTGGGAATCCCTAATTGACTTATTCTCAGAGCTGTTATTTACTGTAGGTCATCACAAATATAGTTTTACACAAAAGATAATATTTTCCTTCCAGCTGAAATACCACGGGCTGAGGCTGACCAGCTCTTGGCTCTAGGACCCGGGCTTCTCTTTAGTCTGTCTTAACCCTTGACTGAGAACAAGTGGTGCTAATGGGGAGCAAAGACAGAGGAGAACATGTCCAATAACCACACATCCTGTATCCAAGGCGATCATTGGAAACACAGAGCGTCACTCTTTCAATTTCATCCTTTTTCCACCGGCAAGCCTCCCCTTTCTAATGTCATTATCTGCACCAGATCTGCTGGCTCTTTTGACAGGGGCTATGTTATCCAGGCACTGGGGAAATGCAAATTGATTTCATATCTGCAATGGCATTTTTAAGGCTTCGAATGTCACACGTACTGTCAATTCCAGGACCTGGATATGAAAATCATAGGGAAATGTCAGATGCATGGGAGGACTCCGTGTCCTGGGGTTTGTGTTTAACTGTGATCATCAGCTAGTGAAACAATACACTTTGTGATGTTTCATGGTACAGTCTCCCCGATTCCTTGAATCTCACTAAGAGTGGGTTTCTCACATGCACCATAGTTGACTGGAGTGCCTGCCGACAGACATCCAGACTTATGGAAAATAATATAGTACATTTGTTGTTGTGGTTCATCCAATTAAGTTGCTATGAAAATACTTTTTTTGACAAAGGATATTACACTAAGTGACAGATACATCGGGAGCTATTCAATGAGAGATGTTCAATTAAAACTGGTTTTCAGGTTGGTTCAACTTCATAATAATTTGCAAATGCTCTGTCGAGGCGTCTGTATGTTATGGTATAATGAACTGCACTCATTTTAATTCCGAACTGGCAAGTACTATGTGTATGTTTTATAAATAGGAGGCAGTGACTTTTTTAAAGGTGCCGACCATCCCTTGCAAGCACTTTTGAGTTAAGGGATACTGCAGAGTTCGTCTCAAAGGATCTGATAGCAGTGGAAGGAAAACAGAGGGGAACGAAATAGTGGAAAGCAGATGGCTAACGATGAAGGTCAAATCCGATTGAGAAGTTTGTCAAAATGTGATGACATAAGCAATCTGTAAACTGTTATTGCGCCATGCTTGAGGTGCAGAGAAACATATTGAAATTACAAAAAACACTGCAGCTGCCATCATACTGCCAGGAATGATTGCCCCGAGTGTTTTTTCTTTGTTGCCTCTCTCTCTCTCACTCCCCTCTACTCCCTCCCTCGCTCTCTTGCACACGCATGGCTGACTGCCAGATGTGAAGAGAAGCATATCTGGATTTAATGATATTACAAACGGCTTTCTTTATGCTCAATAATAACTCAATTATGATTGATACAAAACTGTCAACATTTTATCTGATTCAAATGGACTTGTCTGTCATCCTGTATTGAGTCATCAACTTCCATTGGTTATGAGGCTCGTTTGCATTATCTAATCATCTGTCTCGATGGGATGTCTCGGAGGCTGATCAGATAGCACTTTTGAACAGTGGTGCAACAACCGTGACACCAGAATCATTCTGTGGAGATTGAGAGGGTCACATTGTGACTCCTACTTATGGCAATGTCTGCGCTTTCTTGGTACATAAACCATTGACTCTACTCAATCCCTCAGCACAGCCACATTTGTATTGATTAAAGCCAATTCCACGTCTCCGTCTGGTGTGTTTTCCACAGAATAAAGAGACGCTGTATATTCTCCCCTGTCCAAATTTTAGGGCTCTCTATCAAGGCCAGTCTGAGCCACACAAGTCCTACAGTATGTGAAAAAAGAATCGAGCACCAGATCACTAGAATACATTGCTCTAATTTCAAAAGCTGCATTGGGATCCTGTCAGTGAATTGATTTACTGTAATGGTTGAAATCAGTCTCAATAATCTGCATTTGCAGAAACAAATCTTCTTTTTTTTTTTTAAATGCAGAACCCACATAGGGAATCCAACAACATGGCTACCCTGTTGACTTTGCTATCATTATATTTGTGTGTCAAAGTATTATATGATATTTTATTCATAGAGCTTCGTGTCACTTAAAACAAATGTATTTGTGATATTGTAAGCATGGTTGAGCTTTAGTCATTTTTTCAAAGACTGTCAAATGAAGGGCCAGTGGAGACTAGTTTATGTTATGGTATGGCCCCCTGCAGTAGTGCATTGGCCCATTTCCTATACAATCACTGTGATGAAAACGCAAAGGAGGTGTCAGTTGAGGAGTGTTAAGCAGGCATAGAGCCTTTGAACCCTGGTTTCATTCATCTGCCTGACATCAGGGAGTCTAGGTTTGGCGTGACTGGAAAAGGTTTTCTTTTTTAAAATTCTCCAGGCAGAACCACGAATTAAGCTCACTTCTATTTGACCCGAAGATGAGACCCCAGCCCAGAAGTGAGAAGCTCTAGTCCTCCCAGCTCAATTTCAGTGTACAGTGCAGGAGTGAAAAGGTGACAGGGAGAAAAGGTAAGTACTTCACTGTATTTACGTGTTTATCTTACGATTTTTATTGACAAAAGTCATGAAGGATTAGAAAAAAAGAGTATTGAACCCCAACTGTAGGACAGAGGCATTAATGTGTCGCCAAAACAGAGGTCTTTTCATTTCAGATTTTGGTGTCCCTGTCTTGGACGCTGCTATTAGATAGACACATAACAAATGCTTTTTCAAATGAATACTGGCATTCACTCAAATCTTACTCGCGAATTCAACTGTGAAAAACGTGTCCAAACTGGGATATATATTTCCATACTACTCAGCTGTTTATTGATCAGTAAACTGGATGTTTTACTCTGTTTTTTTGCTGCATTCTCACACTTAAACTAAGAGGAGTGAAGAGGAGGGTGGATATGTTCTTGCTTGAGTAAGGGTATGAGAAATGTGGCATTTCAATCTATAAATGCAAATACCTCTTCCCCTCATTTGTGATGATAATGTTTGGATGTAAGTTGATTTTGAGGGAGAACAAAAAACACTTTTTTTATTTTTTTAAAGCTGGTGGGTAGAATATATTGATTGAGGATTCTTGCAGCTTGCAGGTAATAAATATTCATCATGGAATATGATTTTGAAATTCGAAGTGGGGATGGATCTGTTTCCTGGCACTTATATCGAAACTTTATTTTCTGTTTCAATAAGACCAGATAGTTTGTCCAATGCGTTTCTTCTGATGACAAACCGGGTGCATTTAAGAAGTTACAGTGCCTTGCGAAAGTATTCGGCCCCCTTGAACTTTGCGACCTTTTGCCACATTTCAGGCTTCAAACATAAAGATATAAAACTGTATTTTTTTGTAAAGAATCAACAACAAGTGGGACACAATCATGAAGTGGAACGACATTTATTGGATATTTCAAACTTTTTTAACAAATCAAAACTGAAAAATTGGGCGTGCAAAATTATTCAGCCCCTTTACTTTCAGTGCAGCAAACTCTCTCCAGAAGTTCAGTGAGGATCTCTGAATGATCCAATGTTGACCTAAATGACTAATGATGATAAATACAATCCACCTGTGTGCAATCAAGTCTCCGTATGAATGCACCTGCACTGTGATAGTCTCAGAGGTCCGTTAAAAGCGCAGAGAGCATCATGAAGAACAAGGAACACACCAGGCAGGTCCGAGATACTGTTGTGCAGAAGTTTAAAGCCGGATTTGGATACGAAAAGATTTCCCAAGCTTTAAAAATCCCAAGGAGCACTGTGCAAGCGATAATATTGAAATGGAAGGAGTATCAGATCACTGCAAATCTACCAAGACCTGGCCGTCCCTCTAAACTTTCAGCTCATACAAGGAGAAGACTGATCAGAGATGCAGCCAAGAGGCCCATGATCACTCTGGATGAACTGCAGAGATCTACAGCTGAGGTGGGAGACTCTGTCCATAGGACAACAATCAGTCGTATATTGCACAAATCTGGCCTTTATGGAAGAGTGGCAAGAAGAAAGCCATTTCTTAAAGATATCCATAAAAAGTGTCGTTTAAAGTTTGCCACAAGCCACCTGGGAGAAACAACAAACATGTGGAAGAAGGTGCTCTGGTCAGATGAAACCAAAATTTTACTTTTTGGCAACAATGCAAAACGTTATGTTTGGCGTAAAAGCAACACAGCTGAACACACCATCCCCACTGTAAAACATGGTGGTGGCAGCATCATGGTTTGGGCCTGCTTTTCTTCAGCAGGGACATGGAAGATGGTTAAAATTGATGGGAAGATGGATGGAGCCAAATACAGGACCATTCTGGAAGAAAACCTGATGGAGTCTGCAAAAGACCTGAGACTGGGACGGAGATTTGTCTTCCAACAAGACAATGATCCAAAACATAAAGCAAAATCTACAATGGAATGGTTCAAAAATAAACATATCCAGGTGTTAGAATGGCCAAGTCAAAGTCCAGACCTGAATCCAATCGAGAATCTGTGGAAAGAACTGAAAACTGCTGTTCACAAATGCTCTCCATCCAACCTCACTGAGCTCGAGCTGTTTTGCAAGGAGGAATGGGAAAAAATGTCAGTCTCTCGATGTGCAAAACTGATAGAGACATACCCCAAGCGACTTACAGCTGTAATCACAGCAAAAGGTGGCGCTACAAAGTATTAACTTAAGGGGGCTGAATAATTTTGCACGCCCAATTTTTCAGTTTTTGATTTGTTAAAAAAGTTTGAAATATCCAATAAATGTCGTTCCACGTCATGATTGTGTCCCACTTGTTGTTGATTCTTCACAAAAAAATACAGTTTTATATCTTTATGTTTGAAGCCTGAAATGTGGCAAAAGGTCGCAAAGTTCAAGGGGGCCGAATACTTTCGCAAGGCACTGTACATCTGGAAAACGCAGTGGACGTCTCTCTCATGACAAGCAATCAGCCCCTAGTAAGACACTTCTCATCCTGACAGATTCTCAGGGAGAGATTATCTGAAGCTATTCTGAGCACATTCAAAGGCAAGGGACCATGCACTCCCCTTGCGAGTTCATTATCATTCGCAGGTCATCCCAGGCCCAGCGAATCTGGAACACAGATGAATTAGTGAGAATTTAAAAGTCTCTGTGGTCTGAACCCTCTCCAAATCTCCTCCAAGATGAAAGCTACATAGCCATGGCTTGTGCACCGTCGCTCCCCTCGCCTGAGCCCCCTGTGGAAGTCCTCTGTCTACAGACCTAACCCTAACCCTCCTCTCCCCCACCCTCCTGAAATGACACAGGCAGTTAATGTTGCCTAACATCTCCTGACCGCGGGGTCTGTCGTGAGGGAGAAAGTTGTGCAAGGCTGCAGGACTGAGTGTGCTTAATTACAGTGCTAGCTGTGGTGCCGGCACCAAGGCATCAATGATCTCTCTGCAGGCAGGCCTAGCTGCCTCTCAACTCAGCCTCTCTGCAGCTATCAAGGATCTCTGTATTGCCTGTCTGCCAGTGACTGTATCAACCTGAGCTGTGTTATTTCACTCTAGTATTTGAACAGAAATGTATCAGTTACATGATTTGATACTTCATACTCCTAAATAAGACAGTGTGTTCTCACCATTAGACATCTCTAATACATGCAATAGGTCACTTTATGGTTTCCTTCAACTAGTAGTGGCACACCCCTAGGTTTTGGGTTTTTCCTCCAGAGATGATACAATATTACAAAAAAAATTGTAACTTTTAAAATGACATATTTCAAATGGCCATGGAACAGAAATGGAGCTTACGGATTGACATTGATTTCCACCGGTTTCAAAACACGGACATGGCTACAGTACAATTCCCCACTTTGTTGTGCTCACATGTAGCTGGTTATCAAAGACTTATTTTTCTCTCACAAAGTCTCTGAAATACAGTAATGGTCTGTCTGTGCGGAGTATTTATACTCTTCCCTGCCTGCCTGCCAGGCCTTTGTAACAGACTGCAGAGAGAGGCTGCCTCTCTCCATAAGCTCATTCAGCATCCCACCCTGCCCTTGTGCTGGACATCAAATGACCAGCCGACCCCCTGAGGAGCTCTCAAGTTTCTTCATTTCAGCAGCCGCTCTGCTCTCCCCCTGGTCCCTCCCCTGGTCAGCAGCCCCTCGGCTCGGGGACAGAGAGAGGACATCTGCTTGTCAGAGGATAAGGGACAGACTGGCCCGCTGTCCGTCTGTCACAGGATCGGATTGGGCAGGTCATCTCTCCGACTCCTTATTATTCACATAAAAATGTATCTGATATGGGCTTTTGTTTGTGCCTTGTGCCAGACTGTCCAGAAAAAAAAGACAGAGGGTAGCTAGCTACAACCTTGCCAGATTGACCTGGTAGACATAGTTGAGATATGGTTCGGGAGGTCATGACTGCTCTCACATAATATTACGTGTATTTCAAACATGTATCATTTCTATTATAAAAAAATAATTTTAGTGTCAGCTATGGGCTGGGATATCCCTTGTCAAATATAAAAACAGGAAATCCCTAAATCAAAGCCATATACGGTACTTCACGCTGGAAACAGGTGGTCTCTCTCTCTCTCGTTCTCTCATTCTGCCCCCCTCTCTCTCTCTCGCTCTCTCTCTTTCTCCATGTCTATTCTGTAATGATTATCTCTATCCAATTACATGGAGATTTTGACATCCCATTCTGTCGAAGAAAGACTCTACGATCGATAGAAACATAGCTGCATAAAAATCTATTTCTCCGCAAACAGCAGGAGGGAGATTGAGCCTCCTGGATCAGGATGCCTTTGGCCTTGTCTCCTGTCTCACCTGCTCAGGCATTTGTTTGATTCCTAAACTTAATATTGGTGTTCTTTCTCCGGAGATTTTCACATCCCCTTTCAAGTGCAAGCAAATGCGTTTGAGAGGGAGGGGCATCTTACAAGAATGACACACGAACGACCAAACTGGTCGCTCATTTTCTTCTTCTCTCTTTAATTACATTTGCAGGGTCCTAAATGGTCCCAACACATTCCCATCGTTGGTATATAACTGTGATAAATGGCGAATCACTGCTTTTGCGTTCTATAGATTACGCAATTAAATGTGATTATGGCTCGTTACATGTCGGGCTGTGGCCGTGGCATAATGATACCTTGTTGTGTCTGACACAAGTACAGAGGGAGACACCAGGGAGGCTGTAAGTGATCCTGCAGGAGTGACTGCTGGCCAGGAGCCATGACCATGTGAGGAGCAGCGAAAGAAAGACCAGTATGAAGAGGCTGCTGCCTGGCCGTGCTAGTTCTGCCTCCTGGCCTGAGCTGGAGGTGAAAGAGAAAGTATCACACTCTCCTTGTCAGCTGCAAGGGTAATTACTGCTGGCTGAAATTACTCAACATTTGTTTATTAGCTCCCCAGAGCACACTGTAAATAGATGGTCTGTTAGAGTCCGATCGCATTAAAACCCTGCTACCTCCTCGCAGCCAGGCATCACAGCAAATCCCCGGGCTCCTGTTTGCTGTAAGCTAGCCTGCTGCTCACTTATTGAACAGCTAGAACCAAGCAGCCATGTTAAATGTGATTGTTTTCCATTAGCTACATCCTGTCTAATACCTCATTGTGCGTGGCAATTACTGAATTCTGCCATGCAACATCAGATTCATTAGCACACTGTATACTCCTACAACACTAGCAGCCTGCTACTCAAACCTTTTTCTTTTTTCCCCTTTCAGTTTGTTATTCATGAGCTTCGGGTGTTTTAATTCAATATTGATTTCCACCTACACTTGTGCTGTGTGTGTGTGTGTGTGTGTGTGTTTGTGTTTGTGTGCGTGTCCCTCCACGGTTGCTATGCATTTGTGTATGTATGCAGTGATTGAAAAACTTGGGAAGGCCAGATCCATCCCTGCATTCATTGTGTTGGATGGTTCCTGTCAAAGATGACATTCTAAAACACTTGACCCACAAAAATGAATTCTTGGCCGGGGCCCAGTGACAGTGGAGAGCAATTCATTCTCCGAAAATGTGAGGACATAAAAAGCAGGGGCATCCAATAGTCCTGTCAAAGGAAGCGCTAGGGGGTATAAAAAAATAGAAAGGGAGTACGTTAATGTAGAACAAATGTGAATGAAATGTATAAGCAGCTGTAGAGAGACATTCTAGGATTATTAAAGGAAAATTCCAAAGAATGCATCAACAAACAACACAGACCGATACCATTATAACAGAGATATTTTGCTGTGAGATGCATTGAACAGCCATGCTTTGTATACCTGTGACAGGTAGCAGCACACGGCTACCTAGAAACCAGAGTATTAAAATCCCCTCTTTTGTGTGGCATCCTCCATGCCTCTGTCTCTAATGTCCCCCTAATAAAAGCCACCGCTGAGGTGACTGTGCGTAAATAAGATCCGGGAGCTGCTGGACGTCTATCATATCTCTCTGGAGCAACATTACACACACCTAATGGGCACTCTTCGCTTCATTATGAGATTAACTCTCCGCATTTCTGAAGTGATTTCGTCTGTAATGTGACAGAGTCTGGCGGCTTGGCCAGACAACTTGTATGCATGCCGTCCTCCTCCCTCTTTCTCCTCCTCCCGCTTTTCCTTCCTCCCTCTTTTCCTCCCTCCCTTGCTTTGCCATATTGTTATTCTTACGGTGCCTCTGTATCAGGTCTTCCAGGGAGAAGAAATCTGATAATAGTGGATCTCCTTTGAGACACTGCCAACAACGTACATTTGACCGGCGGACCAGATGGCCGTTTACACCCGGGGTCTGTGAGACAAGCAGCAACGCAAACATTAGATGTCATTTTGCATTTTTAAATACATATCACATCCTCCCACCTGCAGAATGTCAAAAGCACACACTCTGATGCCAACGGTCATGGAAAGTGCACGCCTCAATAATGGATTTATTTCTAAATGACATTTGAAAAAGAGCGTGTAAATCCCAAAGTTAAATGAGGACAAATAAGTCAAGTTGCCTTTGTAGACTTAATGAACACAGTTGGCTGTTATGTTATTTGGGTTCATTCATTTGGTGTAATGAACAACCTGAGAAACTCAAGGTCTACTGAGATTCTGTCGAATCCAGATATTTATCGCCGTTAATTGTTCCCCATGACAAACTCATTTATATCTTTGGAGGTTGTACATCTTCCATTTTATTTGTGTGTAGGGGAATGTCACTGATAGGGCGTTGGGCCACCACAAGGCGGCAGAACAACTTCAATCTGCCTTGGCATAGATTCTGTACGTGTGTGGAACTCAATTGCAGGGATGCGACACCATTCTTCCACAATAAATTCCAGCATTTGGTATTTTGTTGATGGTGCTGGAAAACACACACTTCAGAATCTCCCATAAATGTCCTGAGATCACTTCTTCCAGTCATGGTCAAAATAATGTTCAACTAGGCATTTGACACATGACCCTAAGCATGATGGGATGTTGATTGCTTAATAAAATCAAGAACCTTTCAATGTACTTTTTATCCCTCATTTACACAAGTGTTCCTTTATTTTTGCAGTTGCCTACAGTATATCTCCTAGCTATATTTCTATATGTGTTATTAACTAGGGCTATAGGTTTATCCTGACCATGTGACCTGACTAGAAACACCCCCAATGGCCCTCGTTATAGCTTATAACTAGGGCCCAGAATTCTTCCTGACCAGGTCACGTGGTCAGGGAACACTCCAGGTCCTAATCATAACCCTCTTCAGCACAGCTAAAAATGCCAAAGGGAGGACAATACACGTTCCATGGCCAGCGCTGCCGCCAAGTTAAGACAGAACCTCTGAAATCAAATTCAAGGCAGAAATCTAAAACGTCTCCATCAGCATCTTACATATGGAATATTCTCACAGTCTACAGCTTAAAAAAAAACGTGATGGATAAAAAAAAAAAAAAGAGGCTCTTGGAGAGAATCAAAGCAGAAGGAAATGAATGGGGAGTATTTCAAATGCAAAAACTCCTCTTCTTTTTCAAAGGCCAATATCAGCGGGGTGGGGGTGGGGGTGGGGGTTAGTCATCTTTGCCGGTGAAGAATTCCATTCATCCCAACAAGGCCCCTGAAAATACAACTGAAGTGCAAGATTCTGACATCTCTAAAAAAAAGTGAAATGATAATTGCCTTTAAAGACCAAGGAGGAAAGAGAGAGGAGATGAAAGATAAAGAGTGCGTACTAAAAAGAACATTAGGATGTGGAGAGAGATGCTCAAGCCATGGAGACAAGCCACATAAATAGTCATGAAATGAGAACTTTCTGCCTTGCATTGAAGTTTGAGGAATACTCTGGGAGAGGCCAGCAGGCCAGTCTAAATAATCCTAGATTTAGCGTCCCATTCTGAATCCCATATTAGCTGCCGAGATTTTAATGTAAATATGCCATTACGCCGTTATCATAGTGATCAGACTGCGTGGCTTACAGGTCAGCCCAGCCACTGTTAATTTTGCAGGCAAAAGCTTTTTTTCTCTCTCTCTCTTGAAATGTTAATAACTTTCTATTAGTTAATGTAGCGTGACTAAAATTCAAATTAGACATAATTTATTTTAATATCTGTGACTAGCTTGCCTGATCATTTAGCAATGGTCTCCTGCTGAATACAAGATTCTAAATTGGGGTAATTTGCATTAGATGGTTGAGGCATGCCTTGTCTCACAGTTGTGCCATTGTGAAGTCAAGGATGGTTCATTTTGCTCCTTGAGGTACAAGTATTCAGAATTGAATAATGCCATCCGTCACATTTAATGCATGTAGCAACATTTGTGGGACAGTGCTTCCTGCTATGGTGTTAAACAAGCGAGTGAGCATTAGTCCAGTTTGAACCAATCCAATTTCGCATTGTGGTATATGTTTCAAAAATAAATGTTGGTATATTTATAAACTGCTGGTTGGTGTTGTGAACTCACAAATTAACTCAACTTGCTTTCCAACTTGCCTTCTCTGATGTCATAGAATCTATGGTCGACATAAAAAGACAACTAAGAACACAACTTATCTAATTGGCGACGTGCATTAGAGGAGCGTTACAACGTGACACATTTTACGACGAGCACCTCTTTGACTTGTTTTTGCAAAGTTGTTGAAACCATGTCGGTGGCACTTTAAACGCAGGCTGTGCTGACAGTGGGTGAGCAGGATAGGAGAAGCCCAGCAGATTGGAAACATCTGGGCGATTGTAGGGAGCACTCCCACATCACACAGAGCTCGCTGAGATTTGACAGTGCCCTCTGAAGTGACAGCTCTGACCTCGGCTAGTGTGCATGCGTGCAGCTGCCAGAGACAGGACTGCGTGGCTAAAACACAGTGGTTGGAGCCAGCCGCTCAAGGCACTGATTGGTACTACAGCCAGCCATGGGCTTGATAGGAACATAGTCGACACGCATCATTTCGACAACAGTAAAAATACAAAACCCTTGTTGAAATGTACTTATTATGAACGTAATAAAAGGAAAACTACTCCTTCAAAAATATTTACGGGGTACAATTAAGAAGAACGAGCCATAAGAATGTGGCGTGTATGTGTGTGGTTGTGTGTATGTCCCTCCTTCCGTTGCTTTTAAACTGAATGCAACAGTCGCCAAATTTAAGCTGCAGTATTGCTGTATTGGCCAATACACAAGCCACAGTATATATACAATCTGTAATGGCCAATTTTAACATGAAATATGATCGGTGGCTGCAGACCTCATGAGTCCTTCGTTACTTCATACATTATCATGATGCATTACTTACGTTGTCCACCACAACTACCTCCTTCCTAACATACAGCTGTATCAAATCCAAAGACGAGGGAGCAGCTGCACACGTTTATGTAGAGGCAGATGTTCTGTGCGAAACCTTAACTAAATAATGGGAACCAAACCGTGCCTTTTTAAATTCTACCTGACAACAGCTCCCCTGCAAGCTTAACCAGACCCACATTGACACGTACTCTGTAACATAACAAGCACACATACCCGTTTTTTTTTTTTTTAGAAGCACTCTTCTTGACCTAAGAGACAAAACGTTGCTCTTTAAAAGCTAATTTCCTGGAGCTACACATTTTGCCATGGAGCGGAGAGAAAATGTGACCGTTTTAAAGTACATTTCCTGCAGTTCTATACATTATGCCGTGTTCTTATGCTATCTGGGTTAAAACATTTTAACAAACTCAAATGGCGACCCCATTGCTATGACTTAGGATTCCCTGACTAGCCAGTTTTATTTTGGTGGTTGGTAGTTCTCAAAGATGAACTTATTTAAAAAATATATAATGTCATATTTGGTTTTAGTCGTTTAGTCGTTTAGTCGTGTAAACACTGAAAACGTTTTACCAGCCCGAAAAGTATTTGCGGCCATGACTTAGCAGCTGCGGCCCACCTCTGCTAAATTAAAATGGGAAACATTGCATACACAACTTTGCTACATATCTTTCTTTTGAGTAATTGAATGTTGGCATTTAGCCAAAACATAACAACACGGTTTTGTTTGAAGTTCTGGCATAGTTTCTAAATGTCTAAATGTGTTAGGTATTTTTCGAGCTCACATACAGTCTAGTAAAAAAAATCCTACAGCACACCTTTTCCTATTGCTCTGTTTTGCATACATCTCTACACTGAAACATGCTATTATAGAGTTTAGCTCAACATCACTCTATAACCATATGAATATTCATGTTTATGGTAATGAACAGTGTTTGATGGGGGAACACTGATTCATATTAGATTCATTAATGTAACGAAAGCAGGAAATGATCAGATTATATGTTTATGTGTCCTTGATATGCAATCAGGGGTATTAAACAGACTTTAAGGGAAGATCGGTGTGTCTGAGATACATTCATCGGTGGCAGTATGTATACGTTTTTAAAAAAACGGACTGAGGGAAAGATTTGCTGAGAACATACAATGTTATAGATTAAACAGAACAGAGAGCGAAATGGATTTCATTTGCATCAACCTCATCTTTGGAGAAGAGCTCAACTGCCTACCATTATTCAAAGATATCTTTTAAACGAGGCCCAAATATGAGGGTGAAACCAATTTAGTTAACGGCCACCAAAGACGTTTGTCAAATGATCTATATTGAGATTTTGCCTGCATAAGCCTCTTATCATGGCTGCTACAAAACACACGTCGTTCTGTTTCACCACTGAATTTGAGAGATATAGAAACACAATAAATGTGACATTTTAAAGCTCGGCTCACTTGTTAATTACAGAACCATTTTAAATTGAACTTAGGGAACTTAATAAGGGCACATTTGGGTTGAGGAATGTGCTTAGCTCTGAGAAGGGAAAAGTATCTTCTCGCCGATGCTTTTCACAAGAGATTGACTAATGGTCTCGAATTCTATGTCATTTTATTTAACTTCTAATCAGGCGGTGTTCCAGGTGGGTTGCTTCTTGGGTGACTTACAACTTTTCTATCCCTTAGTTTTGTGTGTAGCGTGAATATATGACATTATATGTTTGATTTTGCATCACGTCTCATTTTGCATTAACTTGAACTTTTAGCCAAAACATGCACTATAGGCTGCTTCGTAAATTGAACAAGCGACAGTCGTGTAATCACATTTGCATCAAGCAGGGGGCAATGAGGACAATAGCACCCAAGCGGAAGACTTCAATCATATTAAAGAGAAGCAAATGAATGCATCTTCTTTAATTGTCTACTGATAATCCATGACAGCGTAGAACGAATTGCCCAAACCAAAGTAGGGTGCAGCATTACATATGATTCAGTATACAGCATGTATGTCTGATAAAGTACAGCATGTGTAACATGATTCATTATACTGAACTAGGTATAGTTTATTATATAATGTCTATTGTATATAGTGTTTTCAGTATATACACTAAGTGAACATAGTGCACAGTGCTTTCAGAAAGTATTCATACCCCTTGACTTATTTCAGATTTTGATGTGTGACAGCCTGAATTCAAATGGCCCAAAAGAATCTATACATTCCTATGTATCATACTTCCACAGTTCTCCTTCCTTCATTTACAGTTAAGGTTATCGTGCTCTGTTTTTTCGGTAATAACCGTCAACTCTGTGACCTCCCAGTGAGATGTGAACGCCCCCCAGAGGTCTCTCACTGGAGAGAGGCCTATAATTTGTTTGGGACACACAAGTCACCACCCCCTCCATTAATGAATGGTGGAGACATCACATCTATTGTACCTTGATTAAGACTTTAATATTGGCAATTATTCCGAAGTCAAATGAAACATAAACAGTCTTTTTACCTTCTTGACAGGCCTGTTTAACAGTCCGAATTCAATTGAATTTCGCCTGATGAGTTGTTACAGTGCGGCGGCAAGCTGGGTCCACCGATTTAATAATCACAAAGGTTGGCCAATGTTAATAATTCCATGGGAATACTTCTAATTGGTACACTTTCTGATTAAAAAAAACACACAATCCCCTTTTAACAGTTACATGAAGTAGTCATCACCAAGTCATATATTTGTTGCGGGGTTAAATTGACAAATGTAACCCGACCCGAGCCATCTTTCTTGACTACCTGTTAGCAGTTAATATAATATTCATAGACTTTGTACATGCATTAAATAAAGTAGAGTGGTACACACGCTCTCAAAGATGGATGAGCAGCACACCTCAGTCACATAGCAGCCACATTCCTTTAGAACAGAGGGGAGATTTCTGTTGTGGAACAACTGTAGTCGGGGGTTGGTAGCCAGTTTGGGAGAGAGAGAGGACCACCACTAGTCCACCTGACAGTGACGACGAACGTAGGCACGTGCTGGCAGTTTCCTCTTGAGCCACGGCCGAGAGAGAGGAGAGGAACTCCGAGGAGAGAACAGCCATACTGAGATTTACCAATGAAAACACTACGCTTTCAGTGAAAACTCTTTCTTTGAGCCTTCCCAACAACAGCACACTGCTTGCAGTGTGCTCTTCACAGAGCACGGATAGAGTATAACATAAATTAGGTCTGTTGGAGTAAGAAGGAAACAAAAGAGCTTCTAAAGTATAGTACATGTCGATAATTTGACTGAAGTTATAGTCGTTTCATTCGACCACTTCTTCCAGTCTTTGTGTTTTGTGATAACGTTGATGTTGGTTACAGTCTGTGCTCTCTATGGTCATGCCGTCTGTCTGCCAGAGCGGAGTGCAGTGAGGCACGGCTGAGCCCAGGGATATAAAGGAGGGCATGCCTTTTAGATGACTGGGAGATGTGAACACTGGATATTTATGCATTCAAGCTGCCCTCTGCTGTTCACAAACTCAATGACAAGACAAATGGATTCGAACAATGGAGAATTACGGACCTGTTGTGGTTGTAGCATTTCATGCTAAGTCTGGCACTGCCAATGAAATGCATCTTTCAACTAAAGGATAGAGCACAGTGAACAGTAGAAGATGTGGGTGAATTTCCAAACACGTTTTCAACTTGTTGTACGAGGTGTAAATTATGACAGTTGATCCAAATCATACTTTGTTTTATAAATAACAACACAGGTACATATCGGTGGATAATTACAATGATAAATTCACACATGCAAAGCTTTTCTGGGTCATGGCAAAATAAAAGTGATGATGTTTCGGTGAGAGTTGAAAAGACACAAAACAGGACATTCAACCATGATAGCCTATTGACTTGAGAAAACATACGAAACATCTCTTCTTAAACAACCAAGACGCTTCTTTACACGTAAAATACATGTGGAGGAAAGTATTTTACTCTGTTGTAAAAGCATTGCATGCTGACGTATATCTGTCAAGCACCTCAACGATGATAGGGACCATAGAATAAAAGGACTGTTCCTTATGTGGCTGATTGTACACCTGTGGATAAGACTTTCAGTTGGGGATGCAAACAGCTCAGCTTCAGGCTAGCTATGTCCGCAGAATACACGTTTCACAGCAGAAACGCAAACTTACTCGATACTGTACTGCACAATAGGTTCCGGGGCTTTAGCACCAGGATATTCAGGACCTAACTTCCTGTTTTTATACTGCATCGTGATGTCTTTAAAAATCTAAACATTAGTTTATTACAAAGTCTAACCTGTCTGAGTCAAGAATACTTAACTTAACAATTTACATTACTTTAAGAACAGAACCCTTTATCTTGGTTGAGGGGATTTTTTATTCTTTAACACACTATCTTTGACCTTATAAAACAATGCAAATGTATTTTTCTACCAGACAATTAGATTATTATTGTGCTGTTTGGAAGGTGCGCGAGCTGAATGATAATAAGGCCCAGGAATGCAATTGGTCCATATGCTAATTATGGCAACATATTTCCCCTTCACATTAACATATCATCTGAATTTAGTACCTGACACAATTGTAGAGATCAACACAGTTGATGTGTCAGCTACATGTATGTGTTGGCTTGGAAAATCTGCTGCACTCAAAGTCAAGTGGATGTTAATGCCCCACAGACCCGTCAGTCCGATTTACCTCACAAAGAGGGAGCACATTTGTGCAATGGCTCCTCTTTACCTCTCTTTTAAAAGAGGAAATTGTGGAGTTTAACCTCCAAATATTATCTTTTTCCTTTGCTCTTTATGCAGGGAACGGCCGTACATCCGCCAAGAATTTGGCACAGTCAAGACGGTGATAATCCCAACTTTTTAAGTGCTGATAAGACAACCAATTTAACATAATTATTAACCGGCTAGTAGGAATGGTTAGTATCTTCAGATATTGAATATACATAGGTAGATAGGTCATTTAAATCATCTTAGCATTTTGCTTACAATTACCACACAATAGTTTAACACAATCCTGCACAGAATGTGGCATTATAAATATAATTGGCTCTCGCAGTCAAAGCTACTGGTACACTTTTAAAATCACACACCATGAATAGGATTGTGTGCTAGGCTGCATTAAAGAGGCAAGACAGACAAATCCTTTTCTAAAACAAATGCTTTTGACCAACGCTATTATTACCTCAGCACTTAATTACTTTTTTTTGGGGGGGGGGGGGGGGCTTTTTGGTTTAATTGCTTCAATAAAAAATAATCTATAACACATTTTTTTATTACACTTTCCAAGTGACCTATGTAAAGAGAGTTTTATTATGCAGGCAAAATAATTAGCCTGTCACAGTCCAGTTAGGGGCTATTGTCTAGCTATCCTTTTCATTGCTATTCCTGGCATGACCAACATTCCAAAGTACTTATTTATTGCTCCCATAACTTTCTGAATAGTAATACAATATGTTCAGCACGAGCACATTTGGGCTGTCTAATTTGTCCATTCAGTGTCATGGGGAGGACAAACTCTGGGGAGAATCCTGAACAATACCACTAATATCTTTAAAGAACCTCATTGACAGTCTTTGCTGTCTTTGCTGCTTGCTGAAATAACACGACACCGCTGGTCCAACATCTCATTCCAAAATCATGGGCCGTTAATATGGAGTTGGTCCACCCTTTACTGCTACTGTATAACAGCCTCCACTCTTCTGGGAAGGCTTTCCACTAGATGTTGGAACATTGCTGCGGAGACTTGCTTCCACTCATCCACAGGGGCATTGTCATGCTGAAACAGGAACGGGCCTTCCCCAAACTGTTGCCACTAATTTGGAAGCACAGAATCATCTAGAATGCCATTGTATGCTGTGGCTTTAAGATTTTCCTTCACTGGAACTAAGGGGCCTAGCCAAACTTTACAGTTGGCACTATGCATTCTACTGGCATCCACCAAACCCAGATTAGTCCGTCAGACTGCCAGGTGGGGAAGCGCGATTCATCACTCCAGAGAACACGTTTCCACTGCGCCAGAGTCCAATGGCGGTGAGCTTTACACCACTCCAGCCGTCTTTTGGCATTGTGCATGGTGATGTTAGGCTTGTGTGCGGCTGCTTGGCCATGGAAACCCATTTCATAAAGCTCCCGACAAACAGTTCATGTGCTGACGTTGCTTACAGAGGCAGTTTGGAACTCAGTAGTGAGTGTTGCAACCGAGGACAGATGATTTTTACGCACTACGCGCTTCAGCACTCGGCGGTCTCATTCTGTGAGCTTGTGTGGCCTACCACTTCGCGGCTGAGCCGTTGTTGCTCCTAGATGTTTCCACTTTACAATAACAGTACTTACAGTTGAACGGGGAAACTCTAGCAGGGCAGACATTTGACGAACTGACTTGTTGGAAAGGTGGCATCCTATGACGGTGCCATGTTGAAAGTCACTGAACTCTTCAGTAAGGCCATTCTACTGCCAATGTTTGTCTATGGAGATTGTATGGCTGTGTGCTCAATTTTACATCAGCAACGGGTGTGGTTGAAATAGTCAAATCCACAAATTTGAAGTGGTGTCCACATACCTTTGTATATATAGTGTATGTTAAGATCTAAATGATAAGTTTGTGTGTGTGTGTGTGTGTGTGTGTGTGTGTGTGTGTGTGTGTGTGTGTGTGTGTGTGTGTGTGTGTGTGTGTGTGTGTGTGTGCGTGTGTGTGTGTGTCATCCCTTAACTGTATTGATTGGAGGGGTTAGTAAATATGTTGAGATATCAGGGGGATCTTTGCCTTATCTGAAATCTCCTTTGAATTGATATTTGCACAAATTTAGGAACCCATTCTCTTCCCCCATCTTAACAGGGAATCTCTTTCCCCATCTTACTGGAACGGAAATTGTGATGCAAGAATGTAGGTTTCTGACTGCTCATCATTGGAAAGACAGGGAAATGAAAATGGACAGATAAATGACGTTGTGCGTTACGTGTATCACTAATATACGTAGCTAGATTCATTGTTAAGAAAATAACGATTAGGCATTCTAAAATGTTAATGCATACCAATTTAACCTTGAGCGGTTCATAATTACTTTTAGTTCCGACTGGTTGATCATGGCATTAGAAAGCACCACATTTACAATACATAACCCTTCTAAGTGATTTCAGGAGCTTGTTTTGTAATTGCAACCTTCTGAGGGTAGCATTTTAAAATCTATGACGTCGTTGAAACTCATGAATAAGTACAGTCTTGCTTCGACTTGCTTCCTTGCTTGGATTTAACCCCGTTTAAAATCAACAAACCAACATAGAACATTTACAGTATGTGCAACAGTAGAATACATGTATATTCTTTGATATAAACTGATCCAGAATCAATTTGAAAACCCTCGAGGAAACGAGCCTAGTGAACAGGTACGAGATGTTGTTTGGCTGCTCTGCTACTGGTTGAAACAGTACGTGTTGTAAATGTGTTGTACATCTCTAACTGCTATCATTATAGTTGCCTCTCCTCCTCCCTCTCTCCATCTGGAATGTTTCAGCACAGACACATCAGTGCTAAACTGGACCATCAGCCAGGTAGAAACAAACATGTTTGATTCGAACAGATGTATCCACGATTTGCCAAAGTTTTCTCTTCGACTCTCACAGGAAGAAACATGGAGTGATTTCAAAGAGCTGAAAGTATCAAAAAGGTACTAATAGCCATAGCGGTGGGTTGTGAGTATGTGCTCTCCCCTCCCCCACTGGATGACTTGGTGCTGCCTCTTCCTTCCTGTTTTTGGGGGGTGGCCTTGTCAGTCCTCATCATCTCCCAGCAGCCGTGGCCTTCCCTCATCCTCCCCATTGCCTCCCCCAGCTCCTCAGGCTCCACACAGTCTATTCTCACTGCAGCCTCTTACTGGAGCCTTTGAAGAACTGGATCCCTCCAAGGCACGGAGAAATATCTACAACTACATGCAGTCAGACAATAACATAGGCCTTTATGTGGATATTGTTTATGGAGGCATCGAGTCGACAAATCTGGGGGCTCGTCATCGTCTGCCGAACTGGTGAAGTAATTACAAAATGATTATAGTTTCATTTGAATGTTGTGGCTGAGGCTCAGCATGTGTGCTCCGACAATGCTGCAAACACATCGCTAGTGTTCTATCCACTGAGAAGTGTGTGGATGGCATAAACTTGATAACGCCTGTGAAGAAGGTTTAACCATGTCATACTGAGATGGCACTGGCAGTCGGCCATATTGACTGCAGAACACGCTGAAATATCCTCTGCATTTCCAGGTGCACTTTTGCCTCAGTCAGTATGTTAGAAGCTCAAACCCAAACCCTGTCTTCAGACTCCCTGTGTAGAGGCTGAGTGGGGAGCAGCGGGACGGCCCTGGGACTGGAGCAGGCTGTCTTCATGCTGGGCTAGAGAAGAGGCGCCCAAAGCATGGACAATTAGAGGGGTCCCCAGTGCCTCTTTGCTCTCTGTGTGCTTGGTGGGCTGCGCTGTGAGGCACTGTGAAGCACTGGGGGGCTGGCTGGGCCCAGCCAGAGGCACTGAGCTAGGGAAGGCCTGCTCTCAATAATCCCCCTGCCCCAAGAGGCTGTCATAGCGCTCATGCAGCTGGAGGCTACATGGAAATGGACTGAGGGCTTTCTGTGGGTGTTACCTGTTAGAGGAGTTCATCTTCGAGAGACACTATGAAGAATACCATGTTTCAAATACTGTGCCGGGATCTATCAAGTCAAAATTGTATGCTAAAATGTGTGTCAATGAATTCGATCAGATGTTTAATATGATACGGTATATCAAGGCCTCTACAACATATTTTTTCCTCTGTAATTACAGAAGTCATGGATTGCTTAGATTAAAAGTGCCATGTGACATCATGAACAAATCAAAAAGGAACACATGTAGACAAAGCAGAATATCATGCCCTTCTATGACATTTCCATTTGAGTCACTTAGCAGTAGTGAGCGCTGGTCCCCAGTAGAAATCGAACCTGCAACCCTGGTGTTGCAAGCACCATGCTCCAACTGAGCCACAATGGGACTGGCAAGCAGCCGGATAGCTCTTGAAATGAGCAATAAGCTATTTCAAGGCAGTCTTTTTATGCTTTGATTAGGCTAGAATTTCTACTTGAAATTCCCAAGACCCCTGGCATAATCTATTGGCCCAGCACAATATATGTAATATATGTAATATAGTAATATAGTAATATCGTAATGATATGTAATACATGTAATATAGTAATATCGTAATCATATGTAATATATGTAATCACCTTGTTGTACAACTTATAGTGAGTTGCCCCGTATGAATATGACCACAGTCAAAACCATTGCCCCTAATTACGGCTACATGCCCAAGAATGTAAGGAGAAACTTAGTGTAAATGGAGAAAGGTCTTTCAGTCGGCTACCACTGGCTGTCTCAGTCCCTTAATGTATTACCACCTGCAACCGCAATCACCGCTGGAAAATGTAAATGACGGTAATTCAGAGGAGACCCAGCACCAAACTGCAGAGAAACATTGGCTGTAATGAAGCTGACCGTCGGCTAGCTCTGATCTGAATGTGATGGGAGAAATTAGGGGTGGAAACAGGTCAGGGATGGAGTTGGAAAAGGGCAGCGCAGCAAATGAAACACAGAAAGGAGGAAGTCTGATGCCGACTGTTGACGGGGCTGTTGTTTACTTCTAAGAGGGCTACAGGGCCTGTTCCCACAGCAGGGGGAGAGGTAGAGGTAGGATTGTCTCTGACTGTTCACTTCTCCAACCTAAGGTTTCTGTTTTCTTTACTTCCGACCTCAAACCAATGAGTGAAAGTAACAACCTATTTTGACAATGTTTTTCCCTATCCCTATACACAGTGCCGGCCATAGCCTTTTGGTGGCCCTACGCACGATTTGGTTGGGGAGCCCCCCCACCTCACAGGAAAAACCTTTTAGTTGTTCTTCTCTTGACGAAGGATACAACAAAAATATGTTTTAAAGTTATTTTCCTGCAATTCTACACATTTTGCCAAGGGGCTACAGAAAATGTTGCAGTTTTATAACAAAATTCATGCAATTCAACAACAAAAAAAATCCATGTTGCAGAGATATTATTTTTCTTCAGTTTTACAGTTGACTTCCTGCAATTCTGTCAATTTTTTTCATGGGGCGGAGAGAAATGCTTGCAATTTGAAGCAAATTTTCTGCAATTCTACACATTTTGGCATGACTTGTGCCATGTCAATGGGGGCCATCTGGAGGTCAGGGCCCCTGGGCACGTGTCTTGCGTGCCCTCCATGCCCGGTCGGTCTTCTGTATTTTTTTGGTTGGGAGCCCCCGGCCTGGACCGCCTATGTTGCTTTTTTTCTGGGGCCGGCCCTGCCCATATCCCACATAGGATCATAAAATCATTTATGTTTCAACAATCATTTTTATTAAAAAGAATTGTGAAACATTGTTCATGCTACAATGGCATGACACACTCAACTAATTACAGTAATATCAGATGCATAATGACGATAGCAACACACAAAGTCTGAACTTACCACATTTACAATAGAATTAGTCTACTTCTATGTTTACAAACCTTTGTGGTGTTCCACCTTCTTTTGTAACATCAAGAGACATAAGACAACCAGCACCAGGCCAGAGCCGAAGACTGATGTCTGCTAACTGATCCCTGAGATTGTGATAGACAGCCACTGACCACCACTCAACTGGCCCTGGCTTCTCCACACTGCTGAGCACAGCAGGTAGTGTGAAGGCTTGCTGAGATTCCCCAATAAAATGGACATTACAGGGATAAACAACAGGCAGCCTAGCAGAGGTGAATGTTAGGCACGTAGCATTCTTCCATCACACAATGGAGTAAGGTTCACTGACTCTGTTCTGTTTCACCATTGCAGCATAGACCCACACTGAGGTAGATCTTATTGAGAAAAAAAAAACCCAGCTTAAATGACCACCAATTCACTCACGGTGAAGGCTACTCCTTGATCAAAGAGCCTCGTATAAGTCGTACCGATGGGTAATACTCTATTGATCAATTGTGCTCGTTTGGTTTTACAAGGCATAAGGTGGAGATTCGAATCGGTATGCCATCGAGTCACTTTGACACAGAAAACCTCTCTCCATCCATCCTCACTGTTGATGAGTCGTGTCTTAAAATGATGCATTAGAAGACTTTGGTGTTTGTCTATTTGTCCTTGAAGATGTTAGAGCGTACCTAAAATAGCATTCGGGTGCTTTCAAAAAAAAATAAAAACAGCTTGTATAATGCAGGTTACATAAAGTGTCATCTTTATCTGGTGAACGTTCCCACGAGTGTTGAAAAGAAAGACTCCAGACCATTTACATGGCTAATTTTCACATCTATTAAAGAGATGAATGCTTTGATACTTTTGCAGTGTTTATCTGCGGTCTCGGGGGATTCATTAAACTGAACACTCCCTTCAAAACATAATCTATTGCTTAATTAAACTTCCCAAGTATGAAATCTGAACCCACATATCGGGATAGAAGTTATCACTTTGTTGGTCCCTCATTTGCACAATATTTTAATGAACATGTTGTTAAGATATATTATAATTTGCATGTAAATAAATCTTTTCCTCAAGCACTTATGCCTTTGATTTGGGCAGCTTTTTAACGCGAACGACTCTCCCAAGAATACAAATTCAGACTCATTGACTTCTCCGTACATTTCACAGCTTCTAAACGCTGAAGCACAATCATTACATTGTGTGAAATTTTAATCAGAGATGTTGTGAAGAAACAACGATCGACTGATGACCATAATTAATGTCCTCTGTCATAGAGATTACGATGGCGAATTTGGATGTGCAAGTGTTTTAAACAGCAAGGGGAATTAGCTGAATAACATAGCATGACAGGTGGGAGAACGAGCCATTATGGTTTTCTGTCACTTTTAAGTATGTCCTGATTTTCTTTGTTTTATACTGCGGGACGCCATTACTTTTCCTTTAATTGAACAACATTTTGTTAGGCATACCGAACTTCTCATTTGTCATGCATAAATTTCATGCATGGCTTGTTGATCCGTGTCACAGTCAAAGTGGATTGCTGAAGTGTAGGATGCGACAACGCTGAAATAATGGTGCATATGGCATGTACATAATTACCGTAGGCCAAATACAATAGGCTATATTACAATGAATATTGTGCAAGTAAAATCAAATCAATCTCTATCCAAAAACAAGTCCTTAATGAGTACATAGTGCATTTCCATTCACATTATAACTACAAACAGAAGTTAAATGTATCCTTACGAAAATGTTATTGTATTACAATAACAAGCTGGAAGCTACAGTTGTTTAAGTGAGAGGGTTGTGTAGCTGGGATAATTTATTTTATAATGCTCAATAGCTCTTTAAAATGCAAATGGTGTATTATACGTTCATATTCCAGCACGGTAAGCCAGCACATTTTATCCAATCATCAACTGTACTCTACTATCAAAAGAGAGAGGTTGATCCTTAGAGGAGTTTTCTGCTTCGCACACATACTTGATTAGTGAGTTAATCACAGATGGCAAACTGATGTCTGCTTCAACATAGTTTTAATTTGACTTAGTAAGAGCACATTCCCATTGGTCCAATCAGTCAGTTTAAGTCTTCTTTGAGCCCAGGGAATCTTGAAAATAGGGGCAACATTTTTTCCTACTAATATTTTTTATAGTGTCAATTAACACAACTTGAAGTACATATTTTTGATGGACCAAAGTATCAACATGTAAAGAGAGAACATCTTCATTTTTTCTTCATAAAACATCACTAACTGGATTCATAGCACCTTCAGAAAGTATTCACACCCCTTGACTTTTTCCACATTTTGTCGTGTTACAGCCTGAATTTAAAATGGATTCAATTGAAATATTGTGTCACTGCTCTACACACAATACCCCATAATGTCAAATTGGAATTATGTTTTTAGAAATGTTTACAAATATATTAAAAATGAAAAGCTTACGTAAATTCAGGACTAAACATTTGCATCAAAAGTCACATAATAAGTTGCATGGACTCACTCTGTGTGCAATAATAGTGTTTAACATGGTTTTAAATGAGTACCCCATCTCTGTACCCCACACATACAATTATCTGTAAAGTCCCTCAGTCGAGCAGTGGATTTCAAGCACAGATTCAACCCCAAAGACCAGGGAGGTTTCCCTATGGTTCACAAAGAAGGGCACCTATTGGTAGCTGACATTGAATATCCCTTTGAGCATGGTGAAGTTATAAATGTTACACTTTGAATGTTGTATCAATACAACCAGTCACTACAAAGATACAAGTGCCCTTCTTAAATCAGTTGCCGAAGAGGATGGAAACTGCTCAGGGATTTCACCATGAGGCCAATAGTGACTTTAAAACAGTTACAGAATTTAATGGCTGTGAGAGGAGATAACTGAGGATGTATCAACAACATTGTATTAATTCCACAATACTAACATAAATGACAGAGTGAAAAGAAGGACGCCTGTACAGAATAAAAATATTCCAAAAATGACATTGAATGTTCCTGTGTGGCATAGTTACCGTTTTGACTTTAATCAGCTTGAAAATCTATGGCAAGACTTGAAAATGGCTGTCTAGCAATGATCAACAGTCAACGTGACTGAGCTTGATTCATTTTGAAAAGAATATTGTGTAAATATTGTACATATTTGGTACAGATGTGTGCAAAGCTCTTAGACATTTACCCAGAAAGATCACAGCTGTAATCGCTGCAAAAGGTGATTCTAACATGTATTGACTCAGGGGGCGGAATACTTATCTCATCAATATATATTCAAATGTTTCTTCCAATTTGATATTACAGAGTATTTTGTGTAGATCGTTTACAAAAAGAATCACAAATAAATCCATTTGAATTCCACTTTGTACACGTGAAAATGTGGAAAAAGTCAACTGGTTTGAATACTTTCTGAAGGCACCGTATGTCAACTCCATCAGACACCATAAAATGCATTTCATGGTTACATACAGTGCCTTCGGAAAGTATTCAGACCTTTTGACTTTTTCCACATGTTGCTAGGTTACAGCCTTATTCTAAAATTCATTACATTGTTTTTTCCCCCCTCTTCAATCTACACACAATACCCAATAATGACAAATCAAAAACAGGTTTAAAGATATTGTTGCTAATTTATAAAAACAAAAAACTGAAATATCACTTTTACATAAGTATTCAGATCCTTTACTCAGTACTTTGTTGAAGCACCTTTGGCAGCGATTACAGCCTTGACTCTTGGGTATGACACCACAAGCTTGGCACACCTGTATTTGGGAAGTTTCTCCCATTCTTCTTTGCAGATCCACTCAAGCTCTATCAGGTTGGATGAGGAGTGTTGCTGCACAGCTATTTCCAGGGCGCTCCAGAGATGTTCGATCAGGTTCAAGTCCGGGCTCTGGATGGGCCACTCAAGGACATTCAGAGACATGTCCTGAAGTGTTGTCTTGGCTGTGTGCAAAGGGTCGTTGTCCTGTTGGAAGGTGAACATTCGCCCCAGTCTGAGGACCTGAGCACTCTGGAGCAGGTTTTCATCAAGGATCTCTCTGTACTTTGTTCCGTTCATCTTCGCCTCAATCCTGACTAGTCTCCCAGTCCCTGCCGCTGAAAAACATCCCCACAGCCACCACCATGCTTTACCATAGGGATGGTGCCAGGTTTCCTCCAGACGTGAAGCTTGGCATTGAGGCCAAAGAGTTTAATCTTGGTTTCAACAGACCAGAGAATCCATGTTTCTCATGGTTTGAGAGTCTTTAGGTGCCTTTTGGCAAACTCCAAGCGGGCTGTCATGTGCCTTCTACTGAGTGGCTTCCGTCTGGCCATTCTACCATAAAGGCCTGTTTGGCGGAGTCCTGCAGGGATAGTTGTCCTTCTGGAAGGTTCTCTTATCTCCACAGAGGAACTCTAGAGCTCCGTCAGAGTGACCATCTGGTATCTGGTCACCTCCCTGACCAAGGCCCATCTACCCCCGATTGCTCTAGGAAGAGTCTTGGTGGTTCCAAACTTCTTCCATTTAAGAATGATGGAGGCCACTGTGTTCTTGGGGACCTTCAATGCTGCAGAAATGTTTTGGTACCTTTCCCCAGATCTGTGCCTCGACCCAGTACTGTCTCAGAGCTCTATGGACAGTTCCTTCGACCTCATGGCTTGGTTTTATATGTATATTTGGACCTTTTATAGACAGGTGTGTGCCTTTCCAAGTCATGTCCAATCAATTGAATTTACAACAGTTGTAGAAACATGTCAAGGATGATCAATGGAAACAGGATGCACTTGAGCTCAATTTAGAGTCTCATAGCAAAGGGTCTGAATACTTATGTAAATAAGGTATTTCTGTTTTCTATATTTAATTCATTTTAGGTTAAGGCTGTGTGGAAAAGTCAAGGGGGTTGAGTACTTTCTGAAGGCACTTTATAGTGTCCAACAAGTGTTTAAATGCCTTGATTGTGTAATTCTAACATTAGATAATCTCCAAACTTCTTTATGTTTAATTTTATAGCACTACATAATGCATCAGAGCTAAAAACAAAATCTCGCATTTTTGCATGTTTTCTAGAAACAATATTTTATAAAACAAACATTGTCCCTTAGGTCAAGCACAGCAAATAATTCAATAGATTAAGGATGTACTAAAGAACAGTTGACAACAGATACTCAAAACAGACCATACAAACATTTGTACAATTTGAACATCCTCAACAAAAACACCATTCTATCAGAACTTTCAGCACTCTGACAGTGTTTCACCAATCTGACTTGATGTTTTAAACACTTTTTCTCAGTTGCTTTTTGACTCTCAAACCTACATAAAATAAACATATTTGAACCTAAATAAATGTTCTGTTTTAATCAATCAGGCATTTTACGTTTTTACATTTTTTATTATAAAAGCTTTTTTGGAGAGTTTGCCGTTTATCTCGTGGTGTTGGTACAGGACCCTGGTCATTGTAGACACTTCATTCCTTTTTGCATTTAAATCCTTTTCCACTATATCTTGTACAATGGCATTTCCGGGCATCGAGCAGACATGGAAATGAATAATATAGAAAGAAATGGAAAATTCCAAAAACATATTTTTTCCCTGATAAGATGTCAACAAAAAACATTAGTCTGTCAGCCACAAAATTAGCTTTAAAGCTAAGATTTTTATACAATATTGGGAGCTGTACACTTATTCTAAGTATTCTAAGTATTCCATCATGACGGGTAAACTAAATACACAAATCTCAATAAAATCACTTTGAGGACATGCATTTATAGCACACTGCAATGAAGTCTACTAACTCTTATCCCTTCTGGACATTTTTTTTTACAGTATTCCAATTCAGGTTGAGATGTTAAGTATGCTTATGCTTAATGGCACCCTATTCACTATATAGTGCACTACTTCTGACCAGAAGCCCTGGTCAAAAGTTGCACACTTTAAAGGAAATAGTGTGCTATTTGGAAAGTATACAGACCCCTTCCTTTTTCCACATCTTGTTACTTTACAGCCGTATTCATCAATCTACACACAATACTCCAAAATGGCAAAGCGAAAACAGGTTTTTAGAAATGTTTGCAAGTTAAAAAAATAAAAATAAAACAGCTTTACCTTATTTACATAAGTAGCGAAGGAATTGTCCGTATAGCTCCGAGACAGGATTGTGTGGAATATCTGTGGAAAGATACCAAAACATTTTGGCAGTTTAGAACCACAAAGACAATACTTATGTAAATGTCATATTTAATTTTTTACTTTTTTAAATTCCTTTTCTAGATGTTCTAAAAACCTGTTTTTGCTTTGTCGTTATAGGGTATTGTGTGTAGATTGATGAGGGGGAAAGACAATTTAATCAATTTTAGAATTAAGCTGTGACGTAACAAAATGTGGAAAATGTCAAAGGGTCTGAATACTTTCCGAATGCACTGTACAGTGTAACTGCAGAGAGATAGGGCCTGATGGGAGTATGTGGGGCTGGCCAGGCCTGGCAACGTGCCCAACTGTTACCAGGACATGCGTTCACCTCTGTCGCAAGAGTTTGTTTCACAAGTCTCCTAATAAATTGGAATGTGGACCTCGGAATAGAACCTGGCACTGAGATCTACCCTCCCATTGTGGCTCCTACTCAATGCTCAGAGAATACTACAGGTCATTCATGTTGCTTTCATATTTTCCTCAACTATAAGCAGGAAGGAAATTAAACAAGTGTATATTATTGTACTGCACTGTGACGGCCCACATGTGAAAGTAGTGCTCCTTTTTTTGTGGTGGGGAGGGGTCTACAGTGCAGTGTGTGTGCATATGGTCGTTTGCTTGAGTGCTTTGCCTGGTGTGTGCCCTATTGTGTTTAGCTGACAAGCAGTGTTAATGAAATCACAGGCGACAGGCCGGTGAATAAAGGGGACCTGTGAGATCCTGTGAAAACACTCCCCATGTGGATGAGTTCTGGAAACTGCACTTATTTCTAATTTACTTCAGACAGCGTTGAGTGGGATCCCGGCGAAGCCACACAATCATTAGTCCTCTTGGAACGCTATCGGCTGGAGGATGCAAATTGCTGATTCTTCTCACAATGGCAGACAGCAACAAACATGAGATAAAGGACCCGGCTGGAACAAGAAGACTGATAGGCCATCGCCTCGACAACAAGCGAGTGCATCAGCCTCTGTCTGCATGTTGGCATGTATTCCCAGACAAATTAAGGGCAGCTTGCCTCTCACCGTCTCTGTCTTAGCCTGCCAAAAGCTTCATCACAGCCTGGGTTAAACAGGAATAAAAACACATTAGTGTCATGTTAGGCTGATAAAGAAAGCTGCCTCAATTGCCCGTCCACAATGGTCAACGTTTGTCCGGGGTATCGAGGGGGATGTTACATAAATCTTGTTGCCTGTCTGCAGTAGTGAATCAGGGATAACCCTGAGGGCTAACAAACATTGTAGAGCCTTGCCTTTCAGCTGGCGTGTGAGCCGACAGCCTCCTTGCATTGCAATAGCCATGTTCCATCTTGTAATTTCTCTGCCTCCATAGCTTTACTAATTGCAGGCAATCCACACACAATGCGACAGGGGCTAAAGGAGAGGAGTTGGTGCCACCAGTTTTGGCACTAGCAAGGACTTTGAGCTCCTGCGGCCAAAAACAATCAACAGTGGATGTGAATAAATCAGCAGGAGTCTCTCCTAGTTAGAACCTGGATTACTTGGCATCAAAGTTTCCAGCATGGCAAGCTCCAGATCCCATTAAGCTGATGTGAATTTGACTCTGTAAACTTCTGCAATAGCAAGCCATACCATTACCCATGGAAAGACACTGTAGCACATTAACGTGGCTACTTCTTTTTGGCCATTACCCTGACATGCAAAGTACATTTCACTGTAATTGAATTGTGTCCCGAAATCTTAACAAAACACAACTCTGGGGCGTAGTACCAGCAGCAAAGAGCTTCAGCAGTCCATTAGTAGAGGAGGAGGTGGAACTGTAGCGGTGCTGAACTGGATCCGAGGTGTTTGGATACTTAGGGACCTCCCTTATGGTCACGTAATGTTTATAATCATTCAAAAAGGACATTAAATGTTAAATTAAATTGTTTAATCTTTTTGCAGTATATGAAATCCATTTGTTTGTGGCTTGGGAGATTACAACGGCGAAAGTAATGACAATATCTGCAGGTGTCATCATCGTTATTTATCTTTATGACATTCTGTCTGCACTAAATGCCACAGGATTCCTTTGAGGACAATGCTTGATTACATGCAGTGTTTAGATGCTTAAACTGCTGGTTTTGAAATAGCTAACTATAGTTGACGTCCATGTACAGGCGTACCATAAGATATGACTGAGTGATTTGATAACATTCTAAAACAAGCAGATGACGTTCAGTTAACGCTACTGAAAGTTATGCATGGCGTATAACGACGTTACCATCCTATCATTGAGAGTATTGTTCGGACATATTGAGAAAAACAGCATTGTAAAAGTGTCCCAAGTGTCTTGAGGTAGATAAGTACTGTTGACATAGAACTGACGGACGTTTGAATGCAATGCAGATATTAAAATGTATTTTCCTGTGTCATATTGGATAAATCTGTCCGTACGGCCATAAATATATGAACAAATCAATTCCATAGCTGCGTGTGTTGTTACTGAGCACACTTGGGCATCTATTAATAGTGCTTTGGAAGCCGTAAAAGATCTTGAGCAAAAGTGGTTAACATTAATCAGCTAGCTTGCTGAGGTGTGTGTGTGTGTGTGTATTTATACACTATCGTGCAAAAGTTTGCGGTCACTTAGAATGTGTCCTTGTTTGTGAAAGAAAAGCAAAAAAATGTTGTACCTTAAAATAACATCAAACTGATCAGAAATACAGTGTAGACATTGTTAATGTTGTATAGCTGTAGCTGGAAATGGCAGATTTGTTTTATGGAATATCTACACAGGTGTACAGAGACCCATTATCAGGAACCATCACTCCTGTGTTCCAAGGGCACGTTGTGTTAGCTAATCCAAGTTTATCATTTTAAAAGACTAATTGATCATTCGAAAACCCTTTTGCAGTTATGTTAGCACAGCTGAAAACTGTTGTCCTGATTAAAAAAGCAATAGGATTGGCCTTCTTTAGACTAGTTGAGTATCTGGAGCATCAGCATTAGTGGGTTCGATTACAGGCTCAAAGAGGGCAGAAACAAAGACCTTTCTTCTGAAACTCGTCAGTCTATTCTTGTTTTGAGAAATGAAGGCTATTTCATGCGAGAAATTTCCAAGAAACTGAAGATCTCGTGTGCTGCAGATACTCAGCTAGTCTAAAGAAGGCAAGTATGTCTTGCTTCTTTAATCAGGACAACAGTTTTCAGCTATGCTAATATAATTGCAAAAGGGTTTTCTAATGATCAATTAGCCTTTTAAATGATCAACTTGGATTAGCTAACACAACGTGCCATTGGAACACAGAAGTGATGGTTAACAATGTCTACACTGTATTTCTGATCAATTTGATGTTATTGTAATGGACAAAACATTAGTTTTTCTTTCAAAAACAAGGACATTTCTAAGTGACCCCACACTTTTGAATGGTAGTATATATATATATATATATATATATATATATATATATATGCGTGTGTATGCGGTTATGTATGTCTGTGTGTGAGTGTGAGTGTGAGTGTGAGTGTGTGTGTGTGTGTGTGTGAGTGTGTGAGTGTGAGTGTGAGTGTGAGTGTGAGTGTGAGTGTGTGTGTGTGCATGTGACCCCCCCCCCCCCCTAGTGGGGTATGGGACCATAAGGTTTAAATAAATTATGGTTATTGTAGTTTTTTACACTTCATTCAGTTCTGGAATTATCCCTCAGATTTTCCTACAAACGTTTATACATGAAAGACATAGAAAGTGATATGGTCAACATGAAAAAGAAAATCTTATGTATTATTACTACATACGAGACTCTACATCACATTAACAAACAGTTCTGTGAGAGAATACAGTACTGAGGGCAATGCTGATATCTCCTCATGAAGAGCAGACTATCATTGGAGTGTGTACAGTATGAGTATATTGCTCTTTTGTTTCCATGAGATAAGAGAGTAAGAGAGAGAAAGAGAGAGAGAGGGAGAATTAAAGAGCTAGATAGAAAAATAGGGGGTGGAGGGCCTCTGGAGGCCCCTGGACCAGCATTCACCCTGCTGCCAGGCACGCTACGCACACCAGAGACCTTGTTTACTCAGCAGCCCTGGAGAGGACTGGGCCTGAGATCTTATTTACTCAGAGCCTGGCCAGCCATCAGGTGCTGAGGGGATCTGGCCAGCAGCAAAAGCAAATACCACAGATCAAAACCAACCATGGAGGAAGAGTGGAGCGCACAGCCAAAGTCATGGTCAAGCGCTAATGTTTACTCTTTGGTTTGGAGGGCTTTTGGATGGACTCCATTTTGAAGAGCTCACATCAAATTGACTCAAGCCCTTCCGCTGCTAGCTAGCTACCACCGCTAGCCACTCTTTATTGTTCATCTACCTGCAGTAATGTGGCCCTCTCCTGTCTTTTAAACCTGCCACTGCCACTGGTCTCCGGGATCAGACGTGGTGTCGGGGGAGAGAGATGAAGATGAGAAAAAAAGGCTCAGCTAATGACTAGCTCTTATGCATCAGTGCACTTACTAATGAGCTTCCAGGGAGAGGCTGAAGGAGCTGGAGCGAAGGCTGAGTCGGGATGTGAGAGGCCTGGACCATCACTTCCCCGCTGTGATCCCTGCCTTTCCACTCACAGGGAGCCCGGGCTCCCAGCCACTAATGAGTGTTAGAGGGAAAGTCCAAGCCCGCGTCCACCTGCCAGCCTTCAGAACCCAGCCCGGTGCAAGACAGTGGGGGTCAGACGCATTCCTGAGCTCTTAATAATTTACATCATATTGATTTCCTTACTGTTAGACACTCTCACCTGGATGGGCTCGCTCTTTCACAAAGAAGCACATTCCAACCAGAGAGAGGAATTATAACGATACAAAAGAAACCATGTCTCTCTGCCCAGGTTCCAAGTGAGTTAAATGTAACATTCAATTGAACCGTCTGTGATGTAGTCAGACTACTGTACTCTGTACATGTCAACTACGGGTCATATACAGGTACACAGTTTATGTCTTTTTGCTTCTCTAAAGCCCTTACAGCTAGATATTAAATGTACTAATAACAGTGGTTCAATTGGTATGTTTAAAATGTGTGCACGGTAAAGATGTGAGTATGCCTTCTATGTAATGTCAAAACACAGACATCACCTATGTACTCTCATTTGCATGCACCGTCTTCCTATATATTCAGTTTTTCACTGAAAATATTTCTTCTTTTTTTTGACAGGAAATAAAAAACAGAGAAGTTATTCAATCCCCCCCCCCAAAAAATCTATCAAAGGTAAGAAAATGCAAAAACGAAACTGAATTATGCAGTTAGCATTCTGTTTAACCTCTCATCAGAAACAGAGATGAGAAAATTAGTATTCTCCCATTGTCAATATGCTGATATGTATGCTCAATCCTTTAAATATTAATCCACTCAGAACATAGACTTTTCCTCGTTCTGATTTATAATTCAAATGATATGAATGTTACATAGGTATGGTGGCATTTTGCCCCTCAATGGTGCCACTTCCTTTACAATATTATCAGAGTCAGGCTTCTGAATAACTCTCTCCATCTTCCTGCTAACTACATGGGGGAGAGAGAGAACTTAAACGTTGAGTCTGTCGGCCTCTTGGTTAAAAAAATACCCAGACAGTGAGCGTCAGACAGCCATTATTGATGTAGTTATTTCCACTAATAACGTGTCTATTTGGCTGTACCCTTCAGTGCCACCCTGTGGTCAGCTGAAACAGCCATACAGCCATTGGGGCCACAATGTGTTCAGGAGGGATGCTATGCTATGCTAACGTGTTCAGGGGAAATTCTATGATATGCTATGCTCTCCTCTCCTCTCGTCTCGTCTCCTCTCCTCTCCCTGGCTCAATTACAAGAGCCCATATGGCAGGCTTTTACCCCAGCTCCGCTTGTCTGACTGCAGTGTGGTAATCTGACACTGTCACGCATGGCCAGAGCACCACTGTTTCATATCGCCAGTCACACAGGTATGTCTGCCTGTCCCACAGAGGTCACCATAGGAGCATTGGTCTGAAAATATCAAGTTGTTTTCCTCTGCTTGAGAACGGATAATTAACACAGGTTGGGACAAGTACAGTACTACAGTATACCTGTGATCAGTAACGTCTCAAGTTTAGTTCACACACTGAGTGTACAAAACATTAGGAACGCCTTCCTAATATTGAGTTGCGCCACCCTTTTGCCCTCCGAACAGCCTCAATTCGTCAGGAGCATGGACTCCACAAGGTGTCGAAAGCGTTACACAGGGATGCTGGACCATATTGACTCCAATGTTTCCCACAGTTGTGTCAAGTTGGCTGGGTGTACTTTGAGTGGTGGACCATTCTTGATACACACAGGAAACTGTTGAGCATTAAAAAAAAAACAGCAGCGTTGCAGTTCTTGACACAAACCGGTGCGCCTGTCACCTACTACCATATCCTGTTCAAAGGAACTTAAATGACCCTCTGAATGGCATATATTCAGATGTAGGATCTTAATTTGGGCCAGTTTGCTACAACCAGAAAAGAATCCAGCAGCAACAGGAAATGTGAATTATTATTTTTTGTAGGGGTTGATACATTTTTCATCAGGGCAAATCAAGTCTGACATTTTAAAGTGGAAATGATAAACTTCAGAAGCATTTTTAAACCTTGACTATACTACACATTTGCATTTCCTGCTGTAGAGGGAAAATGATCAGCAACAAAAGAGTGATCAAACTAAGATCTTATATCTGTACACAATCCATGTCTCAAGGCTTAAAAATCCCTCTTTAACCTGTCTCCTCGCCTTGATCTGCACTGATTGAAGTGGATTTAACAGGTGACATCAATAAGGGATCATAGCTTTCAACTGGATTCACCTGGTCAGTCTATGTCATGGAAAGAGAAGGTGTCCCCACTGTTTTGTACAATCAGTGTGCAATTTAGTGTTCGAGTTGGGAAGCGACCACACATTTAATGCACAGAACAAGGCCCTCCCACAGGTGTTGAATTTTGACAACTACCTGTAAGTACCTTTTTGCTGGCCATTGATGCTATGAGAAAACGGTCATGTAATTTGCTTTATAAATGACCATTTCAAAACGACTCCAATAATAACATTGTCAACGTTCAATATTTTGGATCACCATCAATTAAACGTCTTCTTTGGAGGGTAATATAAACGGTTCTGCGCTTGAGACACATGTAATGGTCAACCCTGCCCTCTACTGGCAACTGTTATGTGTCCTACTGGCACAGGTCAAAGAGCAAGTTTATAACGACATTGTGAATATAGGGGTGCAGTTCTAAAACATTGTGTACAAGGAAATAAACATATAGGATGCTGTGCTACTGCATTATCCCACAGACACAGACAAAAGTCTGAAGTTTGGTGTAAGAAAGTTAAATAGTTCTCCAGCTGTATCTGCATCATAAATGCAGAGTGAAGCTGACCAAAACACCCTTAACTGATGTGGATGGCGGATGATTGAGTAGAACATGAGACACATCACCATCAGGAAAAGTGACAACGTGATACTTACTCTAAGTGCATAACGCTTCCACTCCTTCCACTATAAGGTTTCAAAAATGTCTTTGACTTTGACGTACCTCAATATTTGATGTCGGTCTATGTTGGTCAATGTTTCCGTTGCTGTTAAGCAATCTATTCAAATGTAAAAGTACATCGTAGTTCACAAGAACGTCACTATCTACTGTGCCGCTCTATTAAGCATTTACCATATAACAAAACAATCTTTCTCTCAGAAACATAAGCCTGATAAAGTGTGTCTCGAGTGATGTGAAGCATTAGTAAGGAGTGCAAACATGAACCCATTGTTAAACAATGGGGTTTCCAGACAGCTTTTACCCCCAAGAGCCTAAACCTCCTTCTGCTGAAGTAATGACCTTGCATTTGCTTTCTGCCTCATTGGGTCTCCGTTTTAATTCTGGATGCACAATGTCCTTAGAACAACCTGGTAATTTGCCCAGGCATGACTGTAATTGTTTATGAGGCTGTAAATTGCTTTGCAGCGCCTGACACTAATAGCCAGTGCAAATGGAAATTCATCATGTAGGCTATTTTTCTTACAACTACAATGTGTCCTATTTAAAGTGAACTAGTTCTATTTCCCGTGTAACTACTTTCTACTCACACAGTGGTGATATCGCCTGCCTCCTTCCATTGCAGTTCCTCAGAGCATTTACAGAATGTCTGCCTATAAGACATTAGACCCGGTGGCCTTTAGCGGTGGGGGAAAGACAGTGTGGTTACAGTGTGAGACCCAGATGGGTTGTGTTCACTTCGCAAGTCAGTGAGTAATCGATAGTGTGAAGGGCGTTGCTTACGCTTCTGCAAAGTCACATTTCCCCAAATAACATTGTTTACAAACCACTTTTCCAGATACCCCATGGCAATGCTCATCATGAAATCAGATGACGTACTTCTTATTCATGATTCTGATAACAGAGGATAAGAGCACCTGCACAGTACACCACTAGTTAGAAATGTTGTCATTTAAATACTGCACCAAAGCACCTGCAGAAACACATGAGCAACTACGACATGGTCTTGACAGCTTGACGAGGACCTGTGAGAAGAGATTTGGGTATTTTGTTACATACGGACAAGCCACTTTAGAAGAGTTAGTTAAGGACCTAAGGCAGTGGAGAAGGTGTCCACTTGCTGGTGAGTGTGATTGATTGAAGTGTTCTTTGCCGCTGACTAAATTTCCCCCAGCTCAATTACTTACTTTTCCATTGCCTTATTGCTTTCTCCAATCAACAATTAGAAGCAAGTTAGTAAAGCCATGGCTAAAGTATAAATCTAGGAACCATATGGACTTTAACCTTTCTACAACTGAACTCTGAACTAATCAATCTTATGTATCTTTTTTTTTTAAATGGTCAGCTGGTCAATTTCCTAATTTCCAACAACTAATATGTCGATCACAAGAATCTTTGTATTTGGATATACAAGTTAGTTATAAAATAGAACGTGTCAAAGCTGCACTACTTGAAACATACATATTGTTATCAATCCACCACACAACAAAAAATAAACCTATTTATCAGATTCATTGTGAAGCATTTTTGTTGTTGTTGCTAGTGTCTAGAGTTCATTGTCACAGATCAGGAGGTGTGTCTGAGGCTAGATTTGTCCTTTACAAATAGTTTACCTGATTGATTCTTACATTTTGAGAGGAGTAGTCCGTGTAATTAATTACAATTAAGTTTGAATGACTCCTTTAAGGTTAATGGACAATAGACAGGTTTCATGCCCCTTAGAGCCGATGTCCACGCCCCTACCGATATCGAATTAGAGGGGGGGTTGCATCCGGGGGGGGGGGGGGGGGGGGGGGGGGGGGGGGGGGTTGCATGGGCTGCGTCTCTCAATCCACCACATCTGCCTACAGTATGTCGGCCTCCTGCAGTGGAAGGTGGTCAAGCTACAGCGGTGTTTGTCAGACCACGAGGCATCCCGAAAAACGTCTGTAGCCGAAAGGTTTGGCCTGCAAATGAATACCGCCTACATACCACTCTATGGAAAGAGGAGGCTCTCATGAATACGATGGTGTTCTCTCCATTTGCTCTAGGATGCCCACCAGCCTCACAAGACTCGTCTGAAGGTTGCTAAAAAAATGCATGTAAGTATATGGAAGTAGTTCACCCCCCAAAAATAGGTTAAACATGGGTAAAAAAAAATCCTGTTCTTTCTTATATCTCTCAGATATAGGACCGACACTTTAAACACTTTAAAACAAACTTCCTTTTGATTTATTTTGGTTATCTGTTTTTCAATGTAAGAATCTGTTATTCAATGTAAGAATCTGTTATTCAATGTAAGAATCTGTTATTCAATGTAAGAATCTGTTATTCAATGTAAGAATCTGTTATTCAATGTAAGAATCTGCTATTCAATGTAAGAATATGCTATTCAATGTAAGAATCTGTTATTCAATGTAAGAATCTGTTATTCAATGTAATAATCTGTTATTCAATGTAAGAATCTGTTATTCAATGTAAGAATATGTTATTCAATGTAAGAATCTGTTATTCAATGTAAGAATCTGTTATTCAATGTAAGAATATGCTATTCAATGTGTTTCTTTGGGCTAATAGCAGCAAAGCCAAATTCATCAAATAAGTGTCTTTATTTTTATACCAAAAGGGGTCCTAAAATTCCAAATCAAATAGCTAAATGATCCTTGCTATGACCATCTTCAAACAATTCCATATGTTGGCTTGGTTAATCGGGATTAAACTCGTTTTAGAAAGATATCCGGTGGTGAACCAGTCAGGATTCAGTGCCGGTTCAAGGAATATACTCTGAACAACATCAAATGTCTTATAGATCTCACAAGTTTTTTCTGTTCTGTGTCAATTTAGTCTGGATTTTAAATAGTCGCTGTCGTAATGTGAATAAGGTTAAGGAACCTGATCTACAGTGAATAATTCTAAGTGTACATGATCATCATTTCCACAAGAGGGCGGCATAAAGCTTTTCATAAATCAATACATTCAACAGTGATAGCCTACAGTACGTTCTCCAAAAGAGTATGACTTGTTAGGTGAAAAAATAGAACATTTTAACATTTTAGCTTCCTAATCCATTCTAACCTCAGTGTTCAGAAATGCAGAAGACATTGTTATAGATGAAGGTTGTTGAACAAAGCAACCCAAACACTTCCCACACGTTAAGATTAGGCATTATCGAGCAACTAGATATAAATAAACTGAATTGCAAAAAAAACAAAAAACAAGGAATTGCAACACACACTTCCTATCCAGGGAATAAACGTGTACCGTACATCATGCTGCCTCATGCTAGAGAAACAGGAGATAGGCTCATGCCCTTTTGGGCCATTCTGTCTCGGATACGGCTTACTTAATAATTTACGTTTATCAAGTCACTAGATCTAAATAAACTAAAGGAAACAAAAACGAGCATGTATTTACATAGTATAGGGACATGTAACTTGCACAAATGATGCATTTGGGCTATTCAAAGGGATGAATAGCACATTGAAGGAGCATGAGGCAACATTCTGTTGAAGATCATTCTAATCGGTTCTCTAAGGCAATAGCTATTATTTTTTTTACAACATGAAGGAAGGTTTAATTACAATTTCATCACTGTGCTGGGAGTGATAGGATATGAGGTAGCTCAAATTAAAACAATAACTGAGTTTCAGATGAGCTGTTCCAAACAAATTACGTCTGGGAAGGGGCTGTGTAGATTTAATAAACTGATCTTTTGCCTGGTTTTGGAATATTTGTCATTCATTAATTCCGCAGCTCATTTTCATGTAATAAAAGGTAACTAGTGAATGAGATTGCATCAAATGAGAGGTCCTCGTTATTCCTGGAAAACCTTGAATGACGCATCTTGAATTTCCAATCAGTATGAATGACCTGTCCGTAACTGATGCCATGCTGAGGTCTGATATGTCAAGCGACAATTTACAGTAGTGGAAAACTGAAAGTGAATCCAGGTTTCAAGGGAACTCTTGATTAAAGACGCTTACTGTAGGAAAGCCATACTACTGTATAATATTTTTTACCCCTTGTAATGGAATGTCCTTCACTGGGATATATTTTTACACAAATTCTCAATTACTGTTATTTGGGGTATTTTATCGCAGGTTATCTCACTCGGGTATAGCAGAAATATGTGGAGTGGTTGAAAAACGAGTTTTAATGACTCCAACCTAAGTGTATGTAAACTTCTGACCCACTGGAATTGTGATACAGTGAATTAATTGTAATTGTAAACCCCACAACTAAGTTGTGCCTTTAAACAGCTTGGAAAATTCCAGAAAATCATGAACTTGGTACCTTCAGGCATTTGGAAATTGCTCCCAAGGATGAACCAGACTTGTGGAGGTCTACAATTTTTTTTCTGAGGTCTTGGCTGATTTCTTTTGATTTTCCCATGATATCAAGCAAAGAGGCATTGAGTTTGAAGGTGCCCCATATATACAGTTGAAGTCAGAAGTGTACATACACTTAGGTTGGAGTCATTAAAACTCGTTTTTCAACCACTCCACAAATTTCTTGTGAACACACTATGGTTTTGGCAAGTCGGTTAGGACATCTACCTTGTGCATGACACAAGTCGTTTTTCCAACAATTTTTTACAATTACAATTAATTCACTGTATCACAATTCCAGTGGGTCAGAAGTTTACATACACTAAGTTGACTGTGCCTTTAAACAGCTTGGAAAATTCCAGAAAATTATGAACTTGGTACCTTCAGGCATTTGGAAATTGCTCCCAAGGATGAACCAGACTTCTTGTCTGATTTCTTTTGATTTTCCCATGATATCAAGCAAAGAGGCACTGAGTTTGAAGGTAGGCCTTGAAATACATCCACAGGTACACCTCCAATTGACTCAAATGATGTAAATTAGCCTATCCGAAGCTTCTAAAGCCATGACATAATTTTCTGGAATTTTCCTAGCTGTTTACAAACGCCTGAGGGTACCACGTTCATCTGTGCAAGTATAAACACCATGGGACCATACAGCCGTCATTCCGCTCAGGAAAGAGACACATTCTGTCTCCTAGAGATTAACGTACTTTGGTGTGAAAACAGCAAAGGACCTTGTGAAGATGCTGGAAGAAACAGGTACAAAAGTATCTATATCCACAGTAAAAACCAGTCCTACATCGACATAACCTGAAAGGCCGCTCAGCAAGGAAGAAACCACTGTTCCAAAACCGCCATCAAAAAGCCAGACTACGGTTTGCAACTGCACATGGGGACAAATATCGTACTTTTCAGAGAAATGTCCTCTGCTCTGATGAAACAAAAATAGAGCTGTTTGACCATAATGACCATCGTTATGTTTGGAGGGAAAGGGGGAGGCCTGCAAGCCGAAGAACACCACCCCAACCGTGAAGCACGGGGGTGGCAGCATCATGTTGTGGGGGTGCTTTGCTGCAGGAGGGACTGGTGCACTTCACAAAATAGATGGCATCATGAGAAAGAAAAATGATGTTAATATATATTGAAGCAACATCTCAAGACATCAGTCAGGAAGTTAAAGCTTGGTCGCAATGGGTCTTCCAAATGAACAATGACCCCAAGCATACTTCCAAAGTTGTGGCAAAATGGCTTAAGGACAACAAAGTCAAGGTATTGGAGTGGCCATCACAAAGCCCTGACCTCAATCCTATAGAAAATGTGTGGGCAGAACTGAAAAGGCGTGTGCGAGCAAGGAGGCCTACAAACCTGACTCAGTTACACCAGCTCTGTCAGGAGGAATGGGCCAAAATTCACCCATGTTATTGTGGGAAGCTTGTTGGAAGGCTACCCAAAATGTTTGACTCAAGTTAAATAATTTAAAGGCAATGCTACCAAATACTAATTGAGTGTATGTAAACTTCTGACCCACTGGGAATGTGATGAAGAAATTAAAGCTGAAATAAATCATTCTCTCTACTATTATTCTGACATTTCACATTCTTAAACAAAAGTGGTGATCCTAACTGACCTAAGACAGGGAATTTTTACTTGGATTAAATGTCAGGAATTGTGAAAAACTGAGTTTAAATGTATTTGGCTAAGGTGTATGTAAACGTCTGACTTCAACTGTAAGTCGTTTCTCCTTAACATATTCTACTCAAGTGCAAGATAATGTCAGTATAACGACAGGTTTCACATAATATATTTTGGGCTGAATGTGAATGTGGAAAGACAGCCTTAGGAAAGAGTCTGAAGGAAATGTGGCTGCTTATTTTGAAGCGTAGCATAATTTGAGAGTGTAGATTTAGGTGTGGAGAAGGGGTTTTCTGTTGGCGGTCCTCCAGAGGACCTTTGCTGTGCAGACAGACTACCCACAAAGAGAGTCCCTGGTGTGGGATGTGCCAAGCAGGCAGAGCTTAAAGAGAGGTGCTTGTCTGTGCCTGCAGAATTCAATGTAATGCACTTCCATGTGGTAAAGACACAAAGAGAGAGCTCTACGATGGAAGGGGATACGCTTTTGCCAGGTTGTTGCTTTCTATTGTAAGAAACTGCATTAGCAAGCTACATTTGAATGCTGCCAGCAGCTGAGTTTACAAACAGTCCATATGACTAGAAAATGTTTCACATTACAGCGGTTTTGTTCTGATTCTAAGCCATCAAGATAAAAATGTGAAGCTTGCCGATGGGAAGCTGGCCGATGGGTTATGAAGAGATCACAGCCTTAGAACTATGGGAAGTCAATTTACATTAAGAAAAAGCAGGCGGGATCCATTGGGGCACAGCAGTTTCCATGGAAACGTCTAATCAAGCAGACCAATGGATCTGGCAGCAATGAGGAAATCACTCCATTGAGACCTGCCAGCAGTTTGACAACAGTAGTAATGAACTGGCTCCTTTCTAAACTACCCAAGAGGACACTAATAGTTTTGAGCTATTCCATTTCCTGTAACAGCCCTATCAAGAAATCTCCCTAAGAGAAAAAGACAGAAAACTCTATCATCCTCAATGAATATTTCCAGCTGGTTTGATAACGGCTGTTAGGTTTTGTGAATGGCATAATGAAATAATAATCAGAAAGTGTCTGCGTATCAATACATTGCATTATATTCCCCATGGATATGCAAATAATCCATCTGTTTTATCTGCTGTGTTCTAACGCTCCTGCAGATACAGTAAATGCATGTCCCTTGACTGTATAGAGCAGATGTGGGCAACATGTGTGCCAGATCTGGCCCAAGAGCCTTTTCAATCTGGGGGGGATTCATATTTTTTTTTTTTTTTTTTTAAACACTCCAGGCCACACTTGAACACCTAAAACTAGATAGAAAGTATGTAGAAAATATAAAGGACCTATATGTTTTCAAATAACTTCCTGTTTTCTAGACCACAAATTGCTTTTCACAAAAAAAATAGTTCAATAAAAAATATCTGTGTGGCCCTTAATTTTTAAATCCAAAGTGGCCCTTGAGACAGTTATTGCCCACCCCTGGGGCCTCAGTAATAGAGAGTGGACCATGTCATGCAAATGTACTGTAATTAGTGATGAAATTAGCTGACTCATCAGCTTCCTATATAGAGCCCCACAGTGGAGGTGTCATAATACTTATAAAACCTAGGGGTCAAACAAGGAAATGATTCCAATCATTTTTCCACCATTCATTTTTCCCATTGGGGATTTTAAAAATACTTCAAATACGGGCTGTTTTTCATGTAGGCTTACCCTGGCATGACGTTTTGATAACCAAAAATCTATTTCGGACACGGTGACTTTTATCAATATATTCAGCTCTATTTACTTCAGCATATTTTCCATATGAAACACTTCCTGCTCCGCCTCTCTTTCTCTCTGATCATGTGCCCTTTTATCTTTTCTTTGTCTGCTGCGTAATGGTTTTGAGGCAATATTTTATTGTGTAAAACAAATCAATTATTTATGATGGAAAATTGGTACTTTGGAAAAGAGCTCAAGGATGATACCTTTAACATGCCGTTGAAAATGGCAGGGCTATGTCCCTGGGTAAACGATCAACACTCAGGTGTTGTTGGAGACTTGGAAAGTCATTTCCATTGGAGAAATAAGGGCACTTATAGCTCAGCTCAGTGGGAAATTATTACAAGACCATTTGGAAATTATGAAAGGTTTTAAAGTGAATTCTCAAACTATATGGTTTTATATCTGTGCCCTGATTATTTGATAGACGCCCAGTAAGCCAGTAATGCTGACTCCAATGTGATGTCCTACTTAGGTACAGTGGGGTCCATAATTATTGGCAAGCTTGATAAAGATGAGCAAGAAATACTGTATAAAATAAATAATACAAATATGCTATGTTGTATGCTAAATTTGGAAATTATATTATTTTCAACTAATACAATTGCTCAGAGAAATAAATATTGTTTAACAAGTAATAAATAAAACATTTAAAAAGACATGGGTCAAAATGATTGGCAACCCTATTTTCAATACTCAAGCACCCTCCGCTTGCAAGGATAACGACACTGAGCCTTTTAAGTCCAGAGACTGAGACGGCCATTGCAAAATGTTGATTTTGTGGTCAATTAAGCATTTGTTTGTCGATTTTGATTAGTGCTGGGGGTTATTGTCTTGCTGGAAGATTTACTTGCAGTGTTTTATCCTCCTAGCAGAGACAACCAGGGTTTTGGCTAAAATGTCCTGGCACTTGGTAAAGTTCATGATGCTGTTGACCCTAACAGGTGCCCCGGGATCAGTGGATATAAAATAGCCCAATCACACCAAAGATCCAGCACCATATTTTGCCATAGGTATGAGGTACTTTTCTGCATATGGTTGTGTTTTTCAACACCAAACCCACTGTTGGTGTGAGTGGCTAAAGAGCTCTATTTTCATCTTATCTGACCATAGCACCAGTTCTAATCCAAGTGCCAATGCCTTTTATCAAACTCCAGGTGGTGCTATGGCCAGGCGGTGCTATGGTCAAATATTACAAAGATGAATAGTGGGCAACACCAGCCCACTAGTACTGTTACCCAGCATTACACTGAAGATAATAGGAGGAGCTGAGGACGACACATAGATTAGAGATGAGCCTACAGTCTCATCTCAGACAGTGACTGTAACAGTAGACAATGCAAGCGGTTCATCATGGGGCACTGCCCGATTTGTGGGTGACATCAGGGTGAACGATCAGTCCTTGGCTACAATGTGCTGTGCCTGCCTGTCTACTGCTGTATTCTCACAGGACTAGTGCTGAGTGATTAACCAAATTTGACATTGTTTTATTATTATTTAACAACTAATTGACCAATGTCGGTTCAATTGCATTAATTCTATTTAGTTTGTTTTTCTTATGAGCTCAACGCACCGTTTCTAGAGAGAAAACATATCAAGCATGAGAGGCATCAAATCAATAATGAACTGAGGGACGCTGTAAGGAGTTGTAGTTTTCAATAGGCAAATATTAAACCTAGATTCAGCACAGAAAACGTGACAATTGAAAACAATGTCCAGAATCCAGTGCGCCTATTCTATTCCATTGCACCCGCACATAGACCTCAGGAGAGAGGAACGTGCACAACACAGCAACGAGAGTGAGAGAGACTACTAAAATAGTGATTGTGTCAGACAGCTGTACAGCATAGCCAGCTGTGGCAACCCAATGATCACTGGCTACCCTTTCGCTAGCCAAGGGGAGCACAGAAATAACCCTAGATGGCTGGCTGGCATGCTTCAGCCTGAGCAGAGATGAGATGATGACCGTAAGAAATTAAATAGTCAAGTCATCAAAAGAATAATAATCTATACACAACTAAAATATTTTATTTAGGTAAAGTAATGTGAATAAATGATAGTTAGTAAGTGATGAGCAGTAATGGGCAGTCATTCTGTGTTGTTGAGACAATGGAATATTTTGTATGTTTTACAATTGAATGTTCTCAATTTGCGGCTTTGGAGTTGAAATGAAAAGGCTCTAAAATCATTTCAAGGTCATATTTCATCGTGCATTTCATGTAAACAAAAGAAGGAAAAAAAATTGAAACCGACCAAAACCGAACCGACCCCCAAGTGCACTAATTGCTCAGCCCTACACGGGACTCAGCAGCACCTCCCTATAGATAGAGACACTGGAGATACATGGTTCCGCACTGCAAATGAACGGAAAAATATGAGGTAAGGCGAGGTATCGAAGGAAGCTGTGGACTGAGCAGGATAATTGGGAGTTTTTCAACACAGCATGCATTATCATTGCGCCTTAGTGATGATCAACTCAACAGAACCTCCTCTAACTCTATTAGGCTGTGACAATCAATGAGCTCATTGTTCTCTTTTTGCAACCAGACAACAGCCTGTCCTTAAAACTCAGTTCACACAGTGTGCAGGCTTTCAAATCACAACTGATAAGTCTACAACTTTGAAAAGATTGCCGACAACCCTAAACCTCAACCTCTAGTAGATTAGACTTGCAGTGGTTCTCAAACATCTCCTTGGGGAACCCCAGCCGTTTCCTGTATTTGATATATTCTAGAGCTAGCACACCTGATTCATCTAATCATCAAAGCCCGGGTGAGCTACTTCAGAGCACCAACATTGTGAAAGGTCTGGGGCTCTCTGAGGAGAGGATTGACAACCATTGGATTAGTTAAAGCCACATGAAGTGGCCAGAGGTTCAAGTCAGCGTTTGTTGTTCATTCAGTTGTTCCTTTTGTCTCATTCATGGCAGATGGTTTTGACTGCGTGTGGGATGTGGGGTATAAGCGCAGCACTCTATTTTATGTGGTGGATTATTCTCTGAGATGGGACAGTATTAGTTTATATGGACAATGAGTAAGCCCTCTGTTGTGCTGTGTTACCAGGGTGGCCCTAATCAATGGCAATGTGTGTGGGAGAGAGGGAGGGAGGGAGAGAAAAGAGAGAGGTGCGAGAGATAGGCGAGGGGAGCGAGGCAGAGAGAGAGGCAGAGAGAGAGCGAGGGAGAGAGCGCAGGGGTGGGCACTGCAGCAGACAGAGAGATGGAGTCCCTGCCTGCCTCCATGTATGCCTGGCCTACTGTGAGACCTGGATTAGGCACTGTACTGCTGTTTTCAAATTGCTCTAAATTCCCAGAGATTAAGGGGGAAATGAATGAACAGTGACAATCTGTCATGAGGGGAATGCTTAATGTCCAAACAGCCATGCAATGTGGAAAAAACATCCTTAAAAAGCAATATGCAGTGTGCAGAGAGTCATGTTTGAAGAGCTATTACTGCTCATTATACCTGGCTAAAAAGTCGGAAATATCTTTTCTACAACAAGCATGAACAGTACTGGGTATGTTAACTGTTTTATAAGGAGGTTTACATTGCTTTGCTCATTTTCAAGGTTTAAAGAGAACCCTTTGGGCTAACGATCAATGTCCTTAGCTGAATAATGCTGGCAATCTGAATTATATGAAGCTCTCCACTGTTAGTGGGGCTTTTAACGCCAGTCCTTAAGAGATACACCGGTACTTTTGTATACTTTTTAGCCGGTAGTTCTGAAAGTAGCCCTCACAATTGAGTACCATATGAGCAGATACTGTATGTGCGTTATTGCTCTCTATCTCTCTCCGCTGTGTATCCCTGTGCATGGGGTTTTCCACTGAGCCGGTGGGTCCGCCCTACATGCTATGTGACCCACACTATGCAGGCCTGAGCCAGCCTTGTTTTTTTCCCCACACGCAACCTCATTTGACTTGAACACAAGATTGCGCCCCCCCCCCCCCCCCCCCAAAAAAAATAAAATAATAATAATAATAAGTTCATGCTTGTGGCCCTCTCACTCAAGTCAGCCATAGAGAAAAGTTGCTCCAGCTATAACTATGCTACAAATGTGGCAATGATGCTATTGATACTTGATGTCAGGCCAAGAAGAGAAAACTAGATTGAGATATCAATGGAGGAGCCGTTCATGAAAGACAAAGGGCAGACAAATAATAGATATCGGATGCTTTTCCGAGATGGCCTCAAGGAAGAGAAACACTAGTGCCTCATCCAGTGTTGGACATCCATAAAAGTCATATTTGGTCAAAAGGTAAGAGACTAAACTTATTGTGTTCAGTGAGAAGCGTATTTTGAGTGTTTGTGTAAAGTGGATTGGGTCTGTGCCGCCATTAGCTAGGCTAGCCAACATTCTGTCTGTCATCATTGTATTTTTTATTTGCATTTTATTAAGGATCCCTATTCCAAGGCAGCAGCTACTCTTCCTGGGGTCCAAACAAGATTAAGGCAATTACATCACCCACCCATCACCCACCTACATCATACAACATGTTTTTACATCACTACTGTACCACTACATACTGTATCTACAATACAAAATGTAGAATACTGAAATAAAAACAATTACAACATTACAATGTATAGTGCCTTCAGAAAGTATTCATACCCCTTGAATTGTTCCACATTTTGTGGTGGCACAGCCTGATACACACAATAACCCATGATAACGAAGTAAAAACATGTTTTGGGAAAAATATATACTTAAAAAAAATGAAAACGAAATACAGAAATATCTCATTTACATAAGTCTTCACACCCCCGAGTCAATACTTTGTAGAACCACCATTGGCATTGATTACAGCTATGAGTCGTCATGACTTTTTAGCCAGGTATACAGTGATCAGTAATAGATCTTCAAACATGACCCTCTGTGCGGTCTCCGCTATGCCGACCGTGCTCACTGCACTGTCACATGGACTGACTTTTGGGGCAACCACAGCTACAACTCATTTCCCACTTTGACACACGTGTTCAGTCAGCGCAGAAGAAGCACGTTACGCCCGAGGACAGCGCAACTCAACCAACTGGCATTTGAAGAGGAACTTACAAGCAGATTTTGGGGGAGAATGGAATGCAACTCTTTTGAAATGATACAACTAAAACAATCTAGCTGGTTGATTTGATACAAATCTTGCTTTAGTGTGTATTGCGCTGTCCAAGGCGCTGACAAAAGCGCAGCAGGATATCGTGCCATTGAACCTGTCACTTCTTGGCGAAAAGCATTTTTTGAACTTTCATGTTCATTGTGGTAGTGCATGATACCAGCAGAATTCAATATAATTCCAATGCAAGAACGCAAATGACGCGCCTGGGTATAGCTACATATCAGTATGTTTCATCATAGAAATAGATACGTTATAATATGGTTTTCTTGGTAACTTGTTGGTTTTCGTTCCTGTAATGGAAGTGCACGTATTGGAAACATGTTTAAAGTAGGCTGGCATTGCTTAATTGATTATGTGGGTCGAATTTGATTCACAGAAGTGTATTGTTCCATATCACAATGTGTTGCTGAACTCATGAGGGAGCGGCATGATTCTCCATGTTGGAAGCGGGCCTATAGGCCTATTTATTTGGCAAGACAGCTGTGCACGGCTGCATCTCACTGTAGTAGACTGTAGGCTATGTTTTGGTTACCGTATATAGACAGGTGTGTGCCTTTCCAAATCATGTCCAATCAATTGAATGTACCACAGGTGGACTCCAATCAAGTTGTAGAATTTCGAGTCGCATAGCAAAGGGTCTGAATAATCACGTAAATAAGGTATTACTGTTTTTTTTTAAAAAAGCTGTTTCTGCTTTGCCATTATGGGGTATTGTGTGTAGATTGATGAGGGGGAAAAAATCGATTTAATCCATTTTAGAATATGGCAGTAATGTAGCAAAATTCAATGGGTCTGAATACTTTCCGAATGCACTGTATATGGCTCTGGCTATAGCTAGCCTTGCTCGACTAACAAACAGCCATGTTTTTGTTGTTGTTGCTGTTGTTGTTTTTTAGGGGATAGATCAGCTACCAAATTAGCAGATATATTTGGAGTCTATCAAATAACATTACTTGCATAATTTCTATTCCCCTTTTTAATATATATTTTGTATTATGTCCCTACCCTCCAGTTGTATAAAACACATCAGTTCATAAATCAGTGTTCATAAAAACACGATGCATAGCTTACCTCTTTGGATGACATTTTGAAAATAATAGCAATTGTTTACCCAATCCATGCAACGACTCTGTTAGATAGCTGCAGTCTCGTCAGTCTTGTGCGAACTCATGCATCTAGCTAGCTGGAACTCAAATTGCATGTGGGCCAAGCTTGCCGTGCGTCACTAAAATGTGTGTAGATTCCCTATATAGGGAAAATGCCACCGCGCAGCTTCCATAAAACTGTTGCTTTCAAACTAGGGATTTCATGGCTAATTGAGGTAAAACAGTAATTCTGCGCAGAGATGTTGCATGTATGAACTACACATGGACACATCCAGCCCAAAGGGAGGTTTAAACAATAACGACGAGGTTGAGCCCAATTCGCCAAAGTCCCGGAGAATGTCTTTAATGTCAGACTACTCCAGACTCTGCATAGGGAACAATAGATCAGGGTAACTGCTCCCTTCAATGTAATAGAGGAGGACCTACTGGTACCTACTGGCACTATCTGTTTGCCAATGTTATAAAGCCTCATAACTTCTACTTCTACAGTTCTGCGAGTCTCTGACATCTCCCAGGAGTACAGATAGAGTAGTACAAACAGTATATTGTATTCTACAAAGCATCATATGCTTTTAATAGCTTTTAGTTAAAGGGATAGCTCACCCAAATTACAACATGATACATTGGTTTCTTTACCCTGTAAGAAGTGTATGGACAAGGTCAGACAGCAATCCATGCTTTGGTTTTTGTTTACCTGGCCAGTCTCCAAATTATAACATTTTATTATTTTTGTCTTAACAAACCAATGTCAATATCCCTTATATAAGCATTTTGTGGTTAGGATTCGACGCTCTCACAGCCGCGGCCCGGGTTCGATTCCCGGTCAGGGAACTACTCTTTAAGGTCCCCGAGTGGTACAGTGGTTTAAAGCACTGCATCTCAGCAAGAGGCGTCACTACAGTCCCTGGTTCAAATCCAGGCTGTATCACATCTGGCCGTGGTTGGGATTCCCATAGCGCACAATTGCAGCCCACATTTGGCCCAGTATCGTCCGGGTTTGGCTGGGGTAGGCCGTCATTGCAAATAAGAATTTGTTCTTAACTGACTTGCCTAGTTAAATAAAGGTTCAATTAAAATAGTATATTTCAAAATATTCAATATGCGTGTAATTAGGACACCAGTAACCAGCAGCCATTAGAGAGATCAAACCACTGCTGGTAAGTAGGTGCCCTCACAATGTCATGGTTTGCAATCAAAGTGAGCGCCAGCCATCATAGTTCCAGCTGTGCCAGCTAGTTCTATTTCCAGTCTTTCACACCCAGGATGCTGGCTGCTGAGAGATGAGGGACCAGATTGGAGCATCTGTAATGTCCATACCCAAGGGCACTAAGGGCTCGGTGGGGGACAATTTGCCTTGTGTGGAACACTCAAATGAGGTCAGTAGATATATCCCCTCACCCACCCGAAGCTTCTCCTCTGCCGTAAACACTCAGCATATTTTATCACATAAATCAAACACACTCATGTGACTATGATGCATTAGTCAAGTCTTGCACTCTTCCAAGCTCAGATCCATTTCCACATAAGAAATTCAGCTTTAATTGTACTGTGTGGATGAAATGAAAAAGCATGCCAAGATTTTACCCATAACCCATAACTTGATTTTGGGTGAATGATGACCGCCCTGGTACATATCTGCAAGGTCCCAGTGTAACTGGTATAACTGTAGAATGAGTAATGAGGGAGGCCTGCTGATTCCCTTAATGCAACTGTGATTGAATAAAAGCCCACAGATAAAGCTCTGAGGCCAGAGGAGGGCTGTGTTTTCCTGTAAGCCACACCAACAGCACGGCTAATACACAGTGGCACCACCACGCCTTGCAGAGATCACGACACACCAGCTGAGGGCTAAAATACACTCACATTCACTCTGGGTCTACAAATACACTACATGACCAGAATTATGCGGACACCTGCTCATTTGAACATCTCATTCCAAATCATGGGCATTAATATGGAGTGTGCCTCCCCCCTTTTTCGATATAACAGCCTCCACTCTTTTGGGAAGGCTTTAGATGTTGGAACATTCCTGCTGGGCCTTGCTTCCATTCAGCTACAAGAGCAGTGAGGTCGGACACTGATGTTGGGCGATTAGGCCTGGTTCACTGTTGGCGTTCCAATTCATCCTAAAGGTGTTCGATGGGGCGAGGTTAGGCCTTTGTGGTGCAGGCCAGTCAAGTCGTTCCATGCCGATCTCGACAAACCATTTCTGTATGGACCTCACATTGTGCACGTGGGCATTGTCATGCTGAAACAGGAAAGGCCCTTTCCCAAACTGTTGCCACAAAGTCGGAAGCACAGAATCGTCTAGAATGTCATTGTATGCTGTAGCGTTAAGATTTCCATTCACTGGAACTAAGGGGCCTAGCCCAAACAATGAAAAACAATTCATTTAAAAAAAATCTTCCTCCACCAAACTTTACATTTGGCACTATGCATTGGGGCAGGTAGCATTCTCCTGGCATCCACCAAACCCAGATTAATCCATTGGACAGGTGAAGCGTGATTCACCACCGCAGAGAACACACTTCCACTGCTCCAGAGTCCACCACTCCAGCCAACACTTGGGATTGCGCATAGTGATCTTAGGCTTGTGTGCGGCTGCTTGGCCATGGAAACCCATTTCATGATGCTCCCAATAAACATTTATTGTGCTGTCTTTGTTTGGAAATTGGTATTGAGTGTTGCAACCAAGGACAGACAATTTTTACGCGCTACGCGCTTCAGTACTAGGCGGTCCCGTTCTGTGAGCTTGTGTGACCTACCACTTTGTGGCTGAGCTGTTGTTGCTCCTGTACATTTCCACTTTACAATAACAGCACTTACAGTTGACCGGGGCAGCTCTAGCAGGACAGACATTTTAATTAACTGACTTGTTGGAAAGGTGGCATCCTATGACGGTGCCATGTTGAAAGCCACTGAGTTCTTCAGTTTTTCATTTATTTTTTTATTTCACCTTTATTTAACCAGGTAGGCAAGTTGAGAACAAGTTCCCATTTCCAAGATAAAGCAAAGCAGTTTGACACATACAACGACACAGAGTTACACATGGAGTAAAACAAACTATAATAATAATACAATAATACAGTATAAACAAGTCTATATACGATGTGAGCAAATGAGGTGAGATAAGGGAGGTAAAGGCAAAAAAAGGCCATGGTGGCAAAGTAAATACAATATAGCAAGTAAAACACTGGAATGGTAGATTTGCAATGGAAGAATGTGCAAAGTAGAAATAAAAATAATGGGGTGCAAAGGAGCAAAATAAATAAATAAATTAAATACAGTAGGGAAAGAGGTAGTTGTTTGGGCTAAATTATAGGTGGGCAATGTACAGGTGCAGTAATCTGTGAGCTGCTCTGACAGTTGGTGCTTAAAGCTAGTGAGGGAGATAAGTGTTTCCAGTTTCAGAGATTTTTGTAGTTCGTTCCAGTCATTGGCAGCAGAGAACTGGAAGGAGAGGCGGCCAAAGAAATAATTGGTTTTGGGGGTGACTAGAGAGATATACCTGCTGGAGCGTGTGCTACAGGTGGGAGATGCTATGGTGACCAGCGAGCTGAGATAAGGGGGGACTTTACCTAGCAGGGTCTTGTAGATGACATGGAGCCAGTGGGTTTGGCGAGGAGTATGAAGCGAGGGCCAGCCAACGAGAGCGTACAGGTCGCAATGGTGGGTAGTATATGGGGCTTTGGTGACAAAACGGATTGCACTGTGATAGACTGCATCCAATTTGTTGAGTAGGGTATTGGAGGCTATTTTGTAAATGACATCGCCAAAGTCGAGGATTGGTAGGATGGTCGGTTTTACAAGGGTATGTTTGGCAGCATGAGTGAAGGATGCTTTGTTGTGAAATAGGAAGCCAATTCTAGATTTAACTTTGGATTGGAGATGTTTGATATGGGTCTGGAAGGAGAGTTTACAGTCTAACCAGACACCTAAGTATTTGTAGTTGTCCACGTATTCTAAGTCAGAGCCGTCCAGAGTAGTGATGTTGGACAGGCGGGCAGGTGCAGGTAGCGATCGGTTGAAGAGCATGCATTTAGTTTTACTTGTATTTAAGAGCAATTGGAGGCCACGGAAGGAGAGTTGTATGGCATTGAAGCTTGCCTGGAGGGTTGTTAACACAGTGTCCAAAGAAGGGCCAGAAGTATACAGAATGGTGTCGTCTGCATAGAGGTGGATCAGAGACTCGCCAGCAGGTGAGAATGGCCTTCAGTAAGGCCATTCTACTGCCAATGTTTGTCTATGGAGATTGCATGGCTACAGTTGAAGTCAAAAGTTAACATACACCTAAGTTGAAGTCATTAAAACTCGTTTTTCAACCACTCCACATATTTCTTGTTAACAAACTATAGTTTTGCAAGTCGGTCTGGACATCTACTTTGTGCATGACACCAGTCATTTTTCCAACAATTGTTTACAGACAGATTATTTCACTTATAATTCATTGTATCACAATTCCAGTGGGTCAGAAGTTTACATACACTAGGTTGACTGTGCCTTCAAACAGCTTGGAAGATTCCAGGAAATTATGTCATGGCTTTAGAAGCTTCTGATATGCTAATTGGCATCATTTGAGTCAATTGGAGGTGTACCTGTGGATGTATTTCAAGGCCTACCTTCAAACTCAGTGCTTCTTTGATTGACATCATGGGAAAATCAAAAGAAATCAGCCAAGACCTCAGAAAAAATTGTAGACCTCCACAAGTCTGGTTCATCCTTATTAGCCATTTCCAAACGCCTGAAGGCACCACGTTCATCTGTACAAACAATAGTAAGTATAAACACCATGGGACCACAGAGCCGTCAGACCGCTCAGGAAGGAGACGCCTTCTGTCTCCTAGAGATGAACGTACTTTGGTGTGAAAACTGCGAATCAATCCCAGAAAAACAGCAAAGGACCTTGTGAAGATGCTGGAGGAAACGGGTACAAAATATCTATAACCACAGTAAAAACGAGTCTTTTATCGGCATAACCTGAATGGCCGCTCAGCAAGGAAGAAGCCACTGCTCCAAATCCGCCATAAAAAAGCCAGACTACGGTTTCCAACTGCACATGGGGACAAAGATTGTACTTTTTGGAGAAATGTCCTCTGGTCTGATAAAACAAAACATATAACTTGTTGGCCATAATGACTATCGTTATGTTTGGAGGAAAAAGGGGGAGGCCTGCAAGCCGAAGAACACCATCAGGAACTGGTGCACTTCACAAAATAGATGGCATCATGAGTCAGGAAGTTAAAGCTTGGTCACAAATGGGTCTTCCAAGCATACTTCCAACGTTGTGGCAAAATGGCTTAAGGACAACAAAGTCCAGGTATTGGAGTGGCCATCACAAAGCCCTGACCTCAGTCCAATAGAAAATATGTGGGCAGAACTGAAAAAGCGTGTGCGAGCAAGGAGGCCTACAAACCTGACTCCGTTACACCAGCTCTGTCAGGAGGAATGGGCCAAAATTCACCCAACTTATTGTGGGAAGCTTGTGGAAGGCTACCCGAAGTGTTTGACACAAGTTAAACAATTTAAAAGCAATGCTACCAAATACTAATTGAGTGTATGTAAACTTCTGACCCACTGGGAATGTGATGAAGAAATAAAAGCTGAAATAAATCATTCTCTCTACAATTATTCTGACATTTCACATTCTTAAAATAAAGTGGTGATCCTAACTGATGTAAGACAAGGAATTTTTACTAGGATTACATGTCAGGAATTGTGAAACCTGAGTTTAAATGTATTTGGCTAAGGTGTATGTAAACTTCAGACTTCAACTGTAGGCCCTTTTCAAAGGGATTAGCTGGTTGTTAGGGGCAGTCGAAACAAGCAGAACTTTCGAAGTCTTCCCTCTTCTGCCTACTTCCCTCAGGCATCTAATATGATTGTAAACGGAGACAATGTATGTAAATTGCAGACCTCCTGCCATTAGGGGCTATTTCAGAGGCCTGTCCAGGAGCCCTGTTGGGTATGATGGCTTTATTGTGTGTTAGGGTTGTTGTAACATCAGCGCATGTGGCCCTGAAACAGATGGCAAAACATTATGTAAGGAGGTTGCTGAATGATGGCTGCCTCATATTGATACACCTGTCAGAAGCGGGTGTGGCTGAAATAGCGAATCCACTCATTTTAAGGGGTGTCCACATACGTTTGCACATATAGTGTATGTATCGCCAGATGCCAAAATATGGCTAAATTGAGATTAGAGTATATATTTATTCTGTTGTATATTTGCTTGCAGTTCAATGGTACTGATATAAATATCAGACAGATTAAAATAGCAGTGCTGGGAAAAAAGAATGCTGAAAGACAAAATATTATGTAAGACTTTGTAATAGCTGACAGTGAAATGAGAAGAGAAGCGGACACGTGCAGCACACATGCTAAGGCTCTCTATTATACATATGGTTGTGTTTGTCAGTCATGCGTTCATTCAACCCGTTTTCTTAATGGAGCAGATAGGCGATGAGCTCCTATACTGAAATACATGGACAGATGTTGCAGGACAGTATGAAGGGCTTTTCATTCTGCACACATTTGCATATCTTTACGGAGATTATCTGAGCTGTGTATTAGACAGGTATGGGTTTCATATAAATTGGAATGCAACACCTACTGAATCCATTTAAGCTATGTTTTGCTACACAACAAGGTAGAACTATACAATTAATTAAAAACTGTTAATAGGCTATATAATCAATGCTAAACAATATTTTATAGGAAATCAAGAGGTCTCAATTGCGCCCATGTGTCATCGCTGAAACTTCAGCACCATGGACAAGTCCTCGTGCGCTATTACTAGGCTACAGCATACAGTAAGTAGGCTACTCACAATTTGTTACAGAACGCTTTCATGTTATCAGTTTGAAATGATAACGCTCAAGATGTATATTAATGACATAACAAATACGATGGATAAAGTACATACTTCATTCATCGTGTACTTTGTACTTTATTTGTACTATGAACTCAAAGGTTTTTCATGAATATTCTGTCCATGGATGCTATATTGTACGTAAATAAAAAAAACACGTGGCTCCAACTCAAAGATGCAACTCGTTGAGCACGTATTACATGCGCACTGAAGAGGACCTACTGTACAGGTTTTCGAGATTGCTTGACTGATGTATGCTTTCCCAGCACAAAGAATGAACCTTACCCGAGGTGGCAGCGCTGTGCACTAAGCCCCTAGGGGTAACGTCACTCCCCTGGCATATCAGCCCCTGTCCTCTAGTCGTCCACCACATCACCACAGAGAACGTCAAGATCGCATCCATCTTCAACTAGAAATGGTTTACAAACTACATCTGACCCAGGCAATCCTCCCCGATTCCGTGCGTATCGGTAAGGAGTCATTCAAATGCTCCGGTATGCATGCAGGCTAAAGCGTATTCTTGTGAATTTGGGAAAGGTCATTTAAAGTGGAAAGTGCGTGTGCGTCGAGTAGGCTATGATTTGTGACAAAGGAAAGATAAAGAAGAGGAAGCTTCAACAGTAACTTCAGGTCTCATTGCGAAAGCGCCTTTATACAACACCACGGAATAATCATGCCTGTTCGGAGAGGTCACGTTGCGCCACAAAATACATTTCTTGGAATAATAATACGGAAATTCGAGGGACAGAGTAAGTATACCATCCCAAGTATCATCATTTTAATCTAAAGCGTTATTCTTGGCATTGTGGCAGTCGTGTATATCAGTCTGTTTGGAAATGAAGTTACGTTTTAAAAACAGTTTGAACTTGTCCAATTGAGAATGGGGTTTGTTAATTGAAATCAATTTGTCAGTGACAAATCAGTGTCAATAATGTACTTTGTTGAGCTTTACTATATCTTCATGATCTATTACTATCTATTTACTATCTATTTAGTATCATTAGTGGTGGATGAGTTGAGCCTCCCCCTTTGGGTGTGTAGAAAATAAATATATTAGTCCAATCAATTGTTATTATTATTTTTTATCTCCTATGCTCCTGTATGCTTCAAGTCAATAGTTTTACTCAGGAATCAAGAGTTGTTTCAAAAAGTCTCAAAAATGATTCAAAAATATATATCACCTTTGTAATAATACAATCAAGTATTGGACTGTCTTCAGTTTACAAATACAGCAATGTTCAAAAACTCTCAAATTGTAATGTATTACCTCTAGACTGCTGTACATAAAGATTGGTTTGATAGCATTGTGTATCGTTTTTGTTTTCTTACAGATAGGAAATTTGTTATAGCCAATGCCCGGGTACAGAACTGTGCGATCATCTACTGTAATGACGGCTTCTGTGAGATGACCGGCTATTCCAGACCGGATGTCATGCAGAAGCCATGCACCTGTGACTTCCTCCACGGCGAGCACACTGACACACATGCCATCAGCCAGGTGGCCCAGGCTCTGATGGGCTCAGAGGAGCGCAAGGTGGAAATCACATATCACCGCAAAGATGGTGAGTCAGTGAACCAGGCCAGCGACAGACAGGAGAGGTGGTGGTATGCACTAGGTGCGACAGGCTGCCTCTGAGAAACCATAAACTACAGTCCCAGCACAAGACAGCCCCCTTAATCATTTCAAATGTGTCCCTATTTTTTATGTAGTGCACTACTGTTGTACTTTTAACCAGAGACCTGTGGATTCTAGTGCACCATATAGGAAATAGGCTGCCATTTGGGATGCCGCCTTGTTTTGGTTAGCTGAGCTCTTAAATGTGGCGCTATGCTATTAGAGACACAGTCAGTGAACACAGTAGAGATGAGGTGACACAGTCTTGACAGGGCACTTGACAACGAGAAGTAATGAGAGCCTTTCTTTCCATCAAGTGTTTGTCTCCATTGACCTGTGTTATAAACATCGCTGTTCGTGTAGATGCTACTTTTCTGATCTTCTGTACAGTGGACTACTGTGCAGTAAACTGTGGCTGTTATGTGAGTATTTCGTCTATGACAAGATAATTATAATTATCCACAAGCCAATTCAAGGGTTGGGTATTTTCTTTCTTGGAAAACAACATTTATAGGAAAGGACAAAAAAAATCTATCCATAACAAATTGTGGAAAACCATTTCCGACCCATGTATGATGTGCATCTTCCCTTGCATTTACTGAAATATGCTATGTCTGGAAAATATTATCGGTAGCTACCATCAATTACAATTCCTGTCTTAATCCATAACTGATATCATCGTTCTGGTTAGGAGGCACGATGTCACGAGAGAGTTTCAGGGAATGTTATTATACTCTAAGCGAGGAAGCAAGCTAACCTATGACAATGATCTCTGGCTTGATAAAAAAAAAAAAAAAACATTTGCCATTGCATAATGGAGGCGTAATCAGTGGCTTGGCAGACAATACCAGAAGTCTGAACATGACATTGTATTAAGACCATGGCATATGAGAGGTATTAAAGTGACATTCAGCATCTAGCAGTATGAACCAGCAGATCATATCAATTTCAGATGTGTTTTATGTATGGCAGGGGTAAAATGGTAGTTTACTTTATCTTAGTCCTAGTTGTGACCAAGATACACGCAAGCAGAGAGAGAGTGAATCTTGACTCTGACAAGGTTAACAGGGCTTGGTCAGCTGCCATGACACAATAGGGAGTAGTGTGTTATTTCTGACAGAGGAATGGAAAGTGCTGTCTCAGTTCCCTCTGGTCTAGCGCACAGTTTGCTTCGACTCACCTTCCAGTCTCCAAGGCTGTTCTAGACAATTTTAATGAGGATACAAATAGCTCATAGCGATTCAATGCACAGTCTTGTTTCACAGTGAAAATAAATCAATGAATGTCATCCCACAAAATCTCTCAACAGTGGAGAGACAGCCAAGCCCAGCCACAATCCTTAAAGAGAAATCTATGAGAGTATGAACAAAACAATTAATTTAGTACTCAATGTACCATCATCAGACTGAAACTGTAAACATGTCACAGACCAGTGCTATTTCCAAACAGTACCCTATTCCCTACACAGTGCACAAAATGTATGCACTATATTTCCAAAAGTGTGGCATTTGGAATGCACGCCAGCTTCACAGGTGGGCTTTTCTATATTCCTTTCAATTTGTTTCCTACACAAATTGGATTTAACTGTCGGTTCAGAGTTTTTCCCACAGAGATCCTATTAAATTACTATTCTATTTCCTAATTCTATGTTTTTTCCTGACCACATGAACTGACCTGAAAAAACTCTGGGCCTTACTCATTACCACACAAATACAAGGACAAGGAGCTGCCGTAACTGTACAGTATGTCTATGAGGCATTGTTATTCCGTCATATGTTCCAGGTCCTTGACTCCTCTGGCAAAACAAAACCAAAATACATCTCATTTTTCACTCCAAAAGCAGATGTTGTTTTCCTCTTCTAGCCCTGTTTGACCGTTCTCGTGAGGACCTTGAGTCCTCTTTGGCTTCCATTTCCTTGGGCCACTGTGTTCCACATGGGTGGAGTGCTTTTTTAGCTAAACCCTAGACATGATATGAACTGTTTTCAGTGCAGGCAGCAGTACTGCCGCCCTCTGTGAAGTCACAGTTGATTAAAATGAAGTTGATGCTCAATGACACATCTACACATGTAATGCCACTAATATCATCTTCAGGCAGAGTGCTTTTTGGCCAGTATAATACCCCCTCCAAGTCAATGTGATGTCGCACCCCTTTTCGGGGTATAGTATATGACGACAGGAAGTCAGGTTGAATATTGTTTGTGCCTTGGCTCACGGCAGGTAGCCTAGCAGTTGAGTGTTTGGGCCAGTAAACAAAAAATTGCTGGTTCAATTCCCTGAGTCGTCTAGGTGAATAAATTGTCGATGTGCCCTTGAGCAAGGCACTTAACCCTAATTGCTCCTGTAAGTCGCTCTGGATAAGAGCATCTGCTAAATGACTCAAATGTGAATGTCATTTTCTTCTCTTATGTGGTTAACTATACTGTGTACATAATGAAACATTTACCTTGGCGCTTTGCAGCTCCCTAAACGGACTGGAGATGTACAGGAAGATCCAGATAGTTCCATTTTTTATCTTCCTGAAGCAGCCTAGTCATCAGCCTAGGCAGATTTCTGCTAATCACGTGAAAATCAGAGCCAGATGCTCCTCTAGTAAGTTGAAAATGTATTTTTTGAATCCTGGAGAAAGAGAATTACACAAAATACTCCAGGGGGGCTCTTTGAAAATGTACCACTGTGGAGAGCGGGGTTTTAAAGGCACTTCAGTCACTGTGCAGTTCTGTATTAACTCAATGTGTCGATCATGGTTAATAAGGAATGGGAGCAGAGCCAAAGCCATAAGACACATTCAAATGGAATCATTACACTTGCTCTCCCGCCCTCCCTCCTGTGCCTCGAGACATGACTCTCAATGCTCCTCTGAGGAGTCTAGAGTGAGCCGCGGAGCTCATGAATAAACATGTCGAGGATGGCACTGCTGTGAATAGGAGTGAGCAGCTTACAGCGTAAATGCATTATTGCGCTATGGAAGGACACAATCCACAGGCTCCTGTAGATGGGAACGCATATTGCAAGCGTCATGACATCCTTGAGAGCAATGGCCCTATCGACACAAGTTCACTTCCTATGAATGAAAGCTGATGGACTGTAAAGTGGCTGTGTTTGGTGTCTCCTTGTTTGACCCCATTCTGAGCTATCAGAACCCCTGCAAACCAATGATATTTTTTTGAGTGGGTCATTTTGTAAAAGCTTATCCCATTTCACCTCGTGTAAATTACATTAGACACAAGAGGGGGCGAGACAGTGTTGACAGCATACAAAAATAGTTGAGCATAAGGATGAATAGGCGGTAGGTCCCGGCAGAGGAAATAGAGGATGTGTGTGTCTAATCAATATTAAATCACATGACTCACAACTCGGTGGTGTTAGACCTCAGGTGCTCTCTCCCTCGCTCTTACTCACCCTTACTGTCTAACGGGAAGCACTATCAAATGAATCATAGGCATGCAGAATTGTTCACATAAAACTGTGGATGGGAATAGTCGCGCTTGTAAGCATCTCTTTTGGTTGTCCTACTGTCATGGTCCCACTGTGGCGGATCTTGAAATGCACCGTCAAGTGGTTAAGAAAGCCCAGTGACATCGTCATCAGCCACACATCTCCAGCTCTTTGACCTGAAGAAAGCAGAAAAGTTCAGCTGCTTATGTTTGTGCTTAGAAATGAAGGCAGAAGGACAACGAAGACCACAGTGAGGTACACGGCCAAAACCTTCGCCACAGGGCAATTGGATCTATTATCTAGGTGTTGAATAGTAAATGACTGTGAGAGGAGATACATCCACAATCACAATGTCTTCGCTCTCATTGAAGGTTCCTAATCACTAAGGTAAATGCCTTCCTTTGCGGGGGCTTTGCAAAAACGATCCTATTCCGAGGGGTGTAATAATACTTAGTAACTGAATGAGTGTGAACAAAGGGAAGCTGACACTGAGCAGTGTGGTGGAGTTAAATGGATAATGGGAACAGTCCCAGCTTAGCTAGCCGTGCTGCTGAGGTACGTGTGTGGGTGCCTCATTTCAAAGGAGACTCCCCTTTGAGGAGCTGAAGGGACATCCCCCCCCCCCCAGGGGCGGACTGGGACAAGAATTCACCACCGGCATTTTATCCACATCAGCCCACATCCTGACCCTACACACCCTACTTAGACACTGCTGTCACTGTGCTTCTTTTGGTTTCTGTCTGCCTGTCTGCTTAAGCCTTATACGTTATAAAAGCCAAGCTAACGACTTAGCCTATCTTGCAAATGAGTTCTTGGCATATGTGTTCCCCTGAATCAACACCTAACCTAAGTGTTAATTACTATTTCAGGGCTCCAGATTAACATTTCCCCTTGGTATCCTTGCTGCCACTAACTTTTACAGTTGGTGGCACCAGCCCATGATTTGGTCAGACTCCAAATCCTCCACAACCACATTCGGCTGCTGCAGGAGACCAGGATGGCTGCGGTCAAAAGGAGGCGCATGCATTTTTTATTGATATTTGCCTCTTTGGTTTCTCCCAGTATGTCTCAAAATGCATCGAGTGTTTTCCCCTCGTCAGAGTCAGGCGTTTAGCAGATGGAAGCCAGTCTATCAGAGTAATGATTAAAACATGAAATGAAAACAGATCAGGTTTTAATTTGAGATCAGGTAACAGTAGTGCAGCTTCCTTCAGTCTGTTGTATTAGCATCTCCAGGCAACTACATAAAGACTTCTCTGTGAGAACAAACTAGAAATGGAGATCGAAAATAGAATGTAAAAAAAACAACATTAATTCAATTCATTTTGTGGTAGATTTCTTCAATAAATCAACCTTGGTTTATTCTCCAAAGATATAAATCCTGTTCTAGACCGGCTTGATGTAATTATCATCTGACAAAAAGCTGATCAACACTGAATTGGTGGCAGATGGAGTATTGGACAGCATATCAAGGACAAAATCCTTGCCTAGTCACCCTACATATCCACATATGAATTCCTATCTCTATCTCAAGGGGACATTGTTGAATCCAATCCAATGGTCACCAAATCATCTGTTTTAGCTTCCAGTGAGCTTTTGCCAGCTGATTAGCCATTCCAGCCCACTGGATGACAAATATCAGCTATCTAGCTTCCACAGTATTGGAAGACACTGATGAAAGATTAAAGTAAGCTACGATGACTAGCTTGGAGCAGTCTCACTGAGGCGAGATATGGCCACATGGCCAAGAGACTCCAAACAAAAGGTTAGCACGCCTTCCCTCCCCTCCCCTTACATATTCCCCTATTAATTGGCCATGCGTCAGTGCAGCTGTGTATGGCCTCAGCAACACAGCCATGTAACAACCATGTCACAGTGTATTAGCAAGATAACCATGGAGAGTGTCACGCATAGCTTACACCATCTAGAACGGTTGTTTCTATGTCTTAATGTTGTGATTCATAAAATGTTTGTTTTTGAAGATCAGTGTCAAAAATATTTAATATGAGAATGCTTCTCTCTCATTGGACAAGCTACCATGCCAATTTAACCTTTTATTTATTTTTATTTTACCTTTATTTAACCAGGCAAGTCAGTTAAGAACAAATTCTTATTTTCAATGACGGCCTGGGAACAGTGGGTTAACTGCCTGTTCAGGGGCAGAACGACAGATTTGTACCTTGTCAGCTCGGGGGTTTGAACTTGCAACCTTCCGGTTACTAGTCCAACGCTCTAACCACTAGGCTACCCTGCCGCCCCAAACCCAAACCTTAAGAAGAGTCTGCTGAACAAAATGACAAAACGTGTACGCCTACATCAATTTTGTTTTCATTATAACGTAGCATAAACACCCTATCTCGTGGGAGCACTAAAGATCAATTATTTAAGAGATGGACATTAAGTTCTACATATAACACTGTCCTAATTTCACTCTTCTGGACACTTTCAGACTTTTCTTGCTCATAAAAATGCTTCTTTACAGAGATGTACTTCAAGGCTGCCTGGACTTCTGTTGACCACTTCCATGAGCGACAGCACTTAAGAAGAGCTCCTCCTTAAATTTCAATTGTTTGTCAAATGATTTTATTGTACGTGAACAGTTTAGTTTTTTTGTTGTTGATTGCTGTGTTCTGCACATCAAGAGGAATTGGAAGATGCTTTTCATTTGTGGAAATAGTTTTGAGAGATTGATCGGCTTGGTTCTTGCAAGGGTCATCTGCTGAATCGTCAGGCAACGCAAGGAAGGAATGGTAACGGGGTGGACTATAAACCCAACAAGGACGACAAGAAGAGTTAGGACATAGACAAACAAACACAAAACCAACACAGGGCGAAAGAGTAAGGATTTCTGAGGGAATTCTGGAGGACATTTCAGGCCTTGATAAGAAAACAAGCATTCAGACGAGCAAACAAACAAGCAAAAGAACACTTGAAAATGAGGTGGGAAGATCCTAAACATGGAGAGGGTATCTTCATTTATGTGTAACGTGTTGTTTCATTGAAAAACACATTTATCATCTTTATTTGTATTATTCATACAAGTGCATTGTTTAAACAGTGCATTCATCTCTATAGGTGCGTTATTTAAATAAGTGGTATCATCAAGAGGCACAAGCACATCATTCTAGACCTTAGTGCATTGTTTAAAGAGGTCACAAGGGGGATGAAGATTGACTCATTCTCTAAGCATTGTTTCAGAGGCCTTGCCATCACGTGTCCTGAAAATGGGTCGTGGACATTCTAATCAATAATGAGGAGAGACAAGGTCAATCACCAATCAGGATATTACTTTTGTTCAAAATGTATTAATATGGAAGGGATAGAGTAATAACGATGGCCGGTTGAACCAACATGGCGACTGTTGGGTTGAGAGCCCCGACACAAAGGATACAAAGATATTTTATAGAAAAGATACACCTGCTTAGTCCACATGACAAACAACAGATGTGTGGAATTGGTCACAAGATTAGGAATCGCATGAAAGGAATTAATAATTCACAGCAGACACCGTATCTGCTGTAAAGACTGTTCTCATTGTGTGGAAACCACAGTCTAGACCCCAAAACAAGGTTTCCCTCATCATTATCCATACTCGAGTCACCTCCACCCTGGTACCTCCCAGTACACAAACACCAACTCATTCTCTGAAATGCGGTCTCCGAGAGACAACAAGACCATTATCAATCAGTTGCTAGAGTTAAATCTAAGAAGCTCCTCTCAGTTCACACAGACACAATAGAGTTCTAAGAACCCGATTCTGTTGCATAAAACAACCATTCGTTGCATAAAACAACAGTATTATAACATAATCTTGTAATTTCTACACGAAAATGTTACAAGTGAGTCATGAAAGAAAAACATTTTTTTCTAAGAGAATCCCCAGAGACTCAGAGGAACTCAGAGGGAAGAAAATATAAGGAGACCTTCTGTTCACCAGTACACAGATGATCCTAATGCTTGGCACACAGCTCTCCAAAATACCAATAATGAACTTAAAATGTCAGAAAACAGAACAATAAACAACTCTACATTGATTCCACCTCCAAATATAACATTAATATTTATTATAACGGCACTGTGATGTTCAAGGTTCAGAGGCCAGTCTGGATCAATTTGTCCCCTACTTCGACCAAATAAAACCTCCTGTTGCTGAACTTAAAACCTCTTCACTGCGACTACCTACAACATGCTCCACTCCATCTGTGCCCCAGTATGTAGTCCCTAGGGTCCCTCTCCCTCCCTCGCCTGCAGCAGACACAGCCCCGAGTATGCCTCTCACACGTGACACCTGCAGTACCACAGCATCTATTAGAGGAGATCAGCCTGGTGCGTCAGCATAGGGAGGAGATCCGGGAACTGCAGTGTGCAGTGAAGAATGTTGAGGAGGACAACCAGACTCTCAGGAGCGAAGTGGGAAGACTTAGAGAGGAACTGTCCGGTACAGTCAACACCAGCTCCATGCAGGACCTGCAGAAGGAGCTACATGAGCTAAGGCAGGAATTTTCCAGCCACCACCATCCACTCTACAAAGTCCCACAAAAACTTTGAACCAAGCCAAAAGCTGAATCGGAATCCACCAACCAACCCAACCAACCAATGCACCAACCCAGCTGACCTCCTCCATCCCCATTTCACGGCCTGTAATTACTCCCATCACTCCTGCCGTCCTCCACAGACCTGATGAGAAACCAGACATTATATTAATGATGGACTCCAATGGAGTTAATTAGAGAGAGAGCTTTGGAGCTCTTGACTGTGGCCCAGCTTGGCTCCCCCAGCCATATCATCATTCACACAGGGACCAATGACATGCGACCCCAACAAGAGAGGGTGGCAACACCCAGGGGACTGATAGAGAGGGCCATCTTCCCCCTTGCGGAGATTGTAATATATCCCCGCTCCAGATGAGAGATTTCCATCCTGCCATCCTCCAGAAGGTAAATGCCAGCCTCTGTCAGGAATGTGTGCTATGGCCCAACGTACACCTGGTCCACCATCCCACCCTCAGCCTAGACTGTCTTTATGACAATGCACACCTGTTCCCATCTTTCGCAAGGACGTTAAAGGATTCTGCTCTGGGTGGCCAGTCCACCTCACCCACAGAAGACACAGACCAGCCACCAACTCCCTGAGACAAATCAGACATCCTTTAGACCTGGATCCGGTGATGCCATTCAGAATGGAGAACAGCCAGCAACACTGTCCCCCACACCACCCTCCACCTCTTCTCCCCCAGGAGACGCAGTCAAAGAGGCCATATGCAGAGTTAAGAACATCGCCGGCCACACTGCCTTCCACACCACCCTCTTCAATTCCCCCTACAACCTCCCTCTCATGCTACTAGACCAGGCTTGCCTCGGCACAGCTCTACCAGACCAGGCCCGCCTCAACACAGCTCTACCAGACACAGCCCATCACAGCAGAGCTCTACCAGACCAGGCTTGCCTCATCACAGCTTTACCACACCCGGCCCACCTCAGAACAGCTCAACCAGTCCCGGCCTGCCTCAGCACAAATCTACCAGACCAGGCTGCCTCAGCACAGCTCAACCAGACCAGGCCCGCCTCAGCACAGCTCAACAGAACAGGCCCGCCTAAGCACAGCTCAACCAGAACAGGCCCGCCTTAGCACGACTCAACCAGACCAGGCCCGCCTCAGCACAGCTTCACCACACCCGGCCCACCTCAGCACAGCTCAACCAGACCAGGCCCGCCTCAGCACAGCTCAACCACAACAGGCCCGCCTCAGCACAGCTCAACAAACAGGCCAGCCTCAGCACAGCTCAACAGAACAGGCCAGCCTCAGCACAGCTCAACAGAACAGGCCAGCCTCAGCACAGCTCAAAAGAACAGGCCAGCCTCAGCACAGCTCAACAGAACAGGCCAGCCTCAGCACAGCTCAACCAGAACAGGTCCGCCTCAGCACAGCTCAACCAGACCCAGCCCATGTATCATTCACATCGTCAGCCTACATATACTGAGAGTTTGCCATACTGCGTTCCACCCCCTTCAATTCACCCCACAACCTCCCTCCCAGGCTAGTTTTGGTTACTCTCCCTACTCCCATTCTCAGTACAAGGCTGGAACACTCTTATCCCCAATGGCAGCCCCAACCCTGCAACAGGAGCCACACCAAGGTTTCCTGTCCACACCCAGAACAGGGTATTGGCAGCCCCACCGATCCCCTGCAGCAGCTCCACTCCTTTGGATGGAGCTTCATCCGGGTGGACTGCTCTGCTCTCCCAGTTCCCACTCCAGCCCCTGCATCCAACGACTTGAGGGATGTCTGTCAAATGCTCAGTCTGCTCTGCTCTCACGTGGTTGGCCAGGGACCTTGGCAAAGTCTCAGCTCACTGAAGAAGTAGCTGCAGATGACCCTATGCCTGTTAGCTCTTATGGGAATGAGCTAAATACCCCCTCTGACTTTAAATATTGTAGGAGGCTTGGCCTAATGTTCCTAAATGTGTGAAGTATGATAAAAAGAATGGACACAATTGACATTTAGGTACAGGACTCGTGTCCTGACATCATGGCTCTCTCAGAAACATGGTTAAATGGTTATATCTCTGATAAAGACATTGAAGTAAATTATTATAATGTATTTAGATGAGACAGGTTACAAAAATAGGGAGGAGGGGCCATATACAGTACCAGTCATAGGTTAGGACATACCTACTCATTCAAGGGTTTTTCTTTATTTTTACTATTTTATACATAGTAGAATAATAGGGAAGATATCAAAACTATGAAATAACACATATGGAATCATGTAACCGGAAGGTTGCAAGTTCAAATCCCCGACCTGACAAGGTACAAATCTGTCGTTCTGCCCCTGAACAGGCAGTTAACCCACTGTTCCTAGGCCGTCATTGAAAATAATAATTTGTTCTTAACTGACTTGCCTACTTAAATAAAGGTAAAACATTATTTTTTAAATGTAGTAACCAAAAAAGTTTGAAACAAATCTAAATATATTTTCTAATCTTCACAGTAGCCACTTTTTTGCCTGGATGACAGCTTTGCATATGCTTGGCATTCTCTCAATCAGCTTCACCTGGAATTATTTTCCAACAGTCTTGAAGGAGTTCCCACATATGCTGAGCACTTTTTTGACTGCTTTTCCTTCACTCTGCGGTCCAACTCATCCAAAACCATCTCAATTGGGTTGAGGTCGGGTGATTGTGGAGCCCAGGTCATCTGTATTCTTGACTGTTTACATACAAAATATTGACTTGTCTGTAAAGAATTGCAACATGCACTTGTATGCCGATGATGCTGTTGTATATGCTATTGCCCCCACAGTTGACCAGGCTCTATCTGAACTAGTCTGCCTTCATTGTATTGCAGAACAACTTTATTTACCTGAAATTAGTATTGAACGCAGGTAAAACTAAGCATGTGTTGTTCTCTAGAGCGCATAAAAATTATTCTGATGATTTAATCTTATGTACTTTGGATGGTGTCCATATTGATCGTGTCCTTGCTTCGAAGTATCAGGGCATCTGAATAGATGAAAACTGTTTTTTTTTAAAGTATATTGATGAGTTAGCAGAGAAGCTGAGAATACAAATGGGCTTCTTCTGTAGAAGTAGATCCTGCCTCTCTAAATATTAGAAAGCAGATTATTCAGTCGACGTTCCTATCAGTCCTAGACTATGACGACATCATCTATATGAACGTAGCTGCCACTTCATTAAATCCGTTAAATGCAGTTTATCATAGTGCACTCCGCTTTGTTATGGGCGACCATTTTAGTACTCATCACTGCATTCTCTATCAGAAAGATGGTTGGCCCTCTTGGATGTCACATAGGTTGATATATTGTTATTTTTTCATTCATAAAGAAAGCTCTTTTGCAAATGTCAGACTGTACCTAACATCATTACTAAACTTTAGACATTTGAGTTACCACACCCGGTCTCAGGGATGGCTAACTCTGGAAATTCCTTTGTTCTCTAGGTCTCTATCTTGTAGTTTTTTTGCACCTTATTTGTGGAACAATCTTCAAAATGTTCTTAAATGTAATGTTTTGGTGCCTCTATGCCAATTTACAAAGCTGTTTGAAGATCTTTTTACTGAAGAATGTGTTTTTATTTTATTTTTACAACCGTGACTTTCTGCTTGCATTTTGTATTTTCTGTCACTTATGTAATTCAGGGCTCATCTGTAAAAGAGACCTTGGTCTCAGTATGACTCCCTGGTAAAATAAAGGTAAAATTCATTAATTAAATAAAAGACGAAGAGCACCACCACACAGCGGTAGACCTTTGGCAATAATGGCTCAATTAGCATATATGTTTTGAATTATTGATGTTGGAAATATAATCTAGTTAAAATGCCTATTTAATCTGTTCCATCTGACTGCCCAATCCACTGTCTCATCAGCCGAGCCGGGCACTTTATAAACTTGATCTCCACTATAAAAACCATCGAGACATTATCTCACATTTCTTTTTGACTAACATTTCGTTTTCAACAGCAGAGATAAAATGGTTATGTAATTCAGATAGTTCTAGCCTCTATCAATTTAGACTTCACTTATTATTGTCAACAAGATGAATATAAAGAAAATGAAGACGTGATATCCCTTCTCAACTTGTCCCTTTGCTGACTATTGGGGAAATTTGAAATTATAAGACTGTCAAATCTTTCAATTACAAAGTACATCCTCTTAATTACACAATTGCTTTGCCCGCTGACCTTATGCATTCATAGTCAGCTTGATAAAAGCTTTTTCCATGATGGATGCATTATCCTGAAAGGCCACGGCATCACTAAGATTTGCATTCCTCTGTGGCCTGGTATCTGACATTCAATAGGACCAAGGTAAAAAGCTGGAAAACTCAATTTGACTATCTGTGAGTGTGGGGTCTGAAGACGAGGATCATGTTGGGGTGCTGAGAGAGCACCTTATGCGGTGAGGGCGATCCTAGATCTTGTAGAGTGACACTTGAAGGGAAACTTGAACCCACCGACTGGAATTGATAATGATAGACATCCAATCACTGGTAGAGACACTAATGTACACTATCAGCACTTTGTATTATCCTGGACCTGCCAGTTTCAATGACCCAACCTACCTGTGAATGATCTACAACTCAGAGAGGGGAGGTGGTAACTCGGTCATATTCAGTAGTGCACACAATAGCAAAACGTTTCGCAATGGAAAATGAAAACCACGGTTTCTTATTAGACAAGTTCACTTAGTCCCTCCTTGTTTTTTTAATTAAATTGTTTTATTTCACCTTTAGGTAGGCCAGTTGAGAACAAGTTCTCATTTACAACTGTGACCTGGCCTAGATAGAGCAAAGCAGTGCGACACAAACAACACATGGGATAAACAAACATACAGCACAATAGAAAAGTATATATACTGTGTGTGCAAATGTAGTAAGATTAGGGACGTAAGACAGCAACGGGAAAATGGGAAATTGGTGGTGAATGGGCAGAGCGGGTCAGTTAGGTACATGCAGGACCTGAGTTCGAGGCTGGGGCCGACAGGTAAACAAAATTAGGTACCGTGTTATTGAAACAGTCCAGGGGGCATCAACTGTGTAGCCGAGTGATCATAGGGTCAGAAGAGCAGCAACAGGTGAGTCAGGGTGCTGTTCGGTAGTCACTACTACGCTAGGCAAGCAGGGGACACAGCGTTCTGTAAAGCTAGCGGGCCGGGGCTAGTAGCTGGTTCTTCGGAGACATCGGAACAGAATAGCCTGTTGAGACCACATCGGGCGATCACATTGGCAGTCCAGTCGTGATGGATCGGCGGGGCACCGTGTCGATAGTAAAGGTTCCAGGCCAACTGGCAAAGGAGGTATTGTAGCCCTAGAATTAGCTGGTACATGGGCCTAGCTCGAGGCTAGCTCAAGGCTAGCTGGTGATTGCTTCGGGACAGAGGCATTAGCTAACAGTAGCCACTCGTTTGCAGCTAGCTAGCTGCGATGATCCGGAGTAATGATCTGGTGTAATGATCCGGTGATATGGTAGAGAGAAGCAGTCCGATATGCTCTGGGTTTCAGTCCATTCTCTTCCATTTGGTGCCTAGTGAATTCAACCGTGTACACACCTAATGACACAATTGTTTAGGAATATGTATAGCACTGAATAACACCTCTCAAACCGTAATCCAAATGTTCCTGTACTTTTTAGGGAGATTTACCACCAACCCGAGAGGCACACATACATACTACTCTATATCCTGGCCACTATCCACAATAATTAATGTAGTCTGATTTGATCGGTGTACTGGCAGAGGGAATTAACTGGAGAATTCGCTATTCAATCAACACACCAGAGTCTGTCTGCCTTCCTAATGACTATGAAAATGTGTGAATAGTTTCCTGACCGAAAGTAGGAAATGATTGGCCTTATTTACTTTATTTTCCCCCAGTGGAAATAATTATTATACACCTGACTTTCAGCGGGTGACAGGATGAGGAGGGACCCCCATAGCTCACCCTTTTAGCCAGGTATTGTTTTCCCATCTAGTAAATCAATTCCCAAACATATTTCCGCTGAATTTGCCATTCTGGCCCCCTCTTGGGTCCGCATGGGTCTCCTCTTTCCTGCAGCATATTCTGTACTCACACACAGTAGCTAGTTTCTTTGCGCAGATTTCAAATGTGACGCAATGTGCAACATTAATGTATGCCAACTGACAGACACAAGATCCGTGTATACACTGAATAATTTATTGCTGAGAAAGATGAAGATGAATAGGTGTCATTGTCGTCATGTAATTGCGGGTATTCCTAAATGCTGTTAACTAAAAGCGATGCATGTTTAATACCTGCGAATCTTCCTTTGGCGTCTTCCTTTGTAATGAGAATCTTAAAGCGCTGACTATGAACAGTATGATATCAGAGGAGGTGAGTGAGGCTTATACACCGGATTTTGTTATAACCGGTAGCAGATTAAATATCTGAAGGCTTTACTTATTACCAATTCACCACAATTACAATGATTGTGATATGTGGTTGCCTTACCTACAGTAGCTACCTTAAGCTGAATACCCTGACCGTAAGATGCTTTGGATAAGTGTCAGCTAAATGTCTTCTTTTTTTCTCATCCAATAAAAACATTCATGTAATTCACAGTTTAGGAAATAAAATGTTGTTTCAGAAGGGTTGTTCTATGGGGGGCTGCTGATGCACGGAAGCATCCTATTAAAGCCTGACATATGAAGGCAGTCCAACAAAAGATTGATATATTTAGTCAGACAGACAGCTACTGCTAATGAATGCGACTGGCAGCGTGGTGTGAGATCCAGCTCTGAGACGAGTCCTGTGAACGAGCAATGTGTGTTCTTTGTGAGCCCGGCTGGTAGACGAGGGAGACACAGACATTTGCATATGGAAGGATGGGCATTTTTTTTTATTGCTTATTATTGCACATCAGGTGTTCTTCCTAGAAGGGCAGTGGATATGTGGCTTGTTTTATGAGGGCAGCGAGACTTTCGGGAGAAATGGAGTCCCACTGAGGAAAGGATTTATTTATGTCTACTGTGAATGACATTGAATGAATCTGAACCTGCTTTTTACACTTCAGTGGTAATGCTGATAGCATTATATTGTAGTGGAGGATATAGGGTTATGGTCCAAGGAGATTAGGGAGGGTAAATTATGAGTTGAACATAATCTAATGAGTGGATAGATTTAGCAGCCAGATAACTCTGCATCATCAGTGACAGTGCATATCTACCCCTACCACTCCAGTATCCCTGCACATTGTAAATATGGTATTGGATCTGACCCTGTATATAGCTTATTTATTTATTTATTTTCTTGTTTGTTTTTGTTCCACTTTTATGTTATTTTTAGGACTGAATTGATATGGATTCCTGTATTGTTGGGTTTCGAGCTTGCAAGAAAGGAATTTCAGGTACTTGTGCATGTGAAATACAAACTTGAAACAAGGCTGGATACATTTTTAAACCATGCATATAGGCACCAGGAGACCACCCTCTCAACGTCCTGGCCTTCCATTCTCTAACAACAATGTGAACTTATGAACAAAAACATGTTTTGATAAAGAATGCCTCCTATTCCAATTATATGGCCGTACAAATGAATATAATAGTGTATACTTGTCTATATGGAAGGACCCTTCACATGTCAGTATGTATTTTTGTTTACGATGCCATTCTGATAAGCTTGTTTGGTGTCCTTTGAAGCAAGTAATAACATTTTCCTAACATTGATGCCCTACCAAGGCCCCGGGATGCTCCTCCTCACATTGTACTGGCTCTAAATAGATTGGAGGACCCTAAGGAACCAACTCAAAAAGTTCCTGTATCATCATTTTTGTTGGTGGTAATTAGGTAGCAGTGCAGCTTTAGCATATGCGTTATAACTAAACACAGTAGAATTCAGTTGAGTTTTGAGGTAACTGGAAGAGCACAGTCAATCTCTCGAAAACAGCCGATGTGGCATCGATATGAGTCGGAAACGTGTATTCTAGTGATATAAATGTACTATAAAGTGTGCATGTGATAATCATTGTAAAAAAAATAAGTATTGTCCAAAATGTTACGGAATAAACGGTACCGTAACAGTTTTTCTTGGGTTGTGTACTGTTGGCAGAGGGAATGTACAAACGCTTGCCACGTGCGAACACACACACATTAAACCCTCCCCCCCGGGACAACTCTTGTTTGGTTTCTGTCATGGCTGCTGCATTTCTTTAAGACCAAGTCGAAGAACGAGGCCAAATCATGGAGTTCAGCGCCCCTTTAAAAGGTCTTGATGGTGTTGTCAACCTTTTCCTCCTCTATTATTACAGCATGGCTCAGCTACAGCATGCATGTGAAGCATTCAGACTTGCAAATTATTGTTGTTTTGTTGTAGTGTCTCCAGTAGCGCTGAAATAATTAGCAATCTGTTAACACTCTCTTGACTGATTAAGTTCTGGTAAGGATATTCTGAGCGCTGTTAGCGGTTTGCGTGACATTTCAAAGATTCAAGCAATCACAGTCATGCACAAAATATTAGTAACTATCACCTAATGTAATACTGATTTAGTGCTGAGACTATTAAACTTGGATTAAATGTTGCATTCAATGTTTTGCATATACTACATTGTATTGTAGCCTAACTGATTCAGTTTCCGTAAAACACACATTTACTGGCTTGTGGTCAGATGTTATTCTTCTCCATTCTGCCTGGAGAAAGTCAACCCCTTGTGACTGAAATTACATCACAGGAGGTTGGTGGCACCTTAATTGGGGATGATGGGCACATGGTAATGGCTGGAGCAGAACAGGTGGAACTCTATCAACATCAAACATACAGTATGGTTTCCATGTGTTTGATGCCATTCTATTCGCTGCATTCTAGCCATTATTACGAGCTGTCCTCCCATCAGCAGCCTCCACGGAATTGCACCCTATTCCCCCGAATTGAACACCTCCCTCTGCAACTGGCTCCTGAACTTCCTGACGAGCCGACCCCAGGTGGTGAGGGTAAGCAACATCACTTCCGTCATGCTAACCCTCAACTGGGGGGTCCCACAGGAGTGAATGCTTAGTCCCCTCCTGTACTCCCTGTTCAGAGTCCAAATCACTAAGGACTTAAAATGGTCCACATGCGCACAGTCGTGAAGAAGGCGCGACAGCTTCTCTTCCCCCTCAGGAAGATGAAAAAGTTTGGCATGGGCCCTCAAATCCTCAAAAGGTTCTACAGCTGCACTACTGAGAACTTTTGGCTGCGTCACTGCTTGGTACGGGAACAGTACCACCCTCAATCGCATGGCTCTACGGAGGGAGGTGCTTGCTTCTTCTTCTTATTTCTTAATTTTATGTTTTTGTTCTACCCTACATTATTTTTAGTGCTACATTGATATAGCTAAATGCATTGTTGGGTTTGGTACTTGCAAGAAAGGTATTTCACTGTATTTCTGCACGTGACATTAAAACTTTAAACTATTCCCTATATAGTGCAATGCTTTGACCAGGGCCCTGACTCTTGTGAAGGAGGGATTATTTAGGGAATTAGGTGCAATTCAGTACCCAGATGAGGTCTCGGTAATGGATTCTTTGTCACGACTTCCGCCGAAGTCGGTCCCTCTCCTTGTTCGGGCGGTGTCCGGCGGTCGACGTCACCGGCCTTCTAGCCACAGCCGATCCACTTTTCATTTTCCATTTGTTTTGTCTTAGTCTTACACACCTGGATTCACTCACCCAATTACCTGTTTATTATTTAACCCTCTGTTCTTTGTACATTGGTCCGTTATTTGTGGGCTCGTATATTTGCCTTGTATTTTTGTATTTTGAGTAAAGTACGTTGATTACTAATTTCCGCTGTCCTGCGCCTGACTCTCTACACCAGCTTCTCACAGGACCCCATTACAGAATCACTCACCAACCCATTGGAGCCAGCAGGAGCAGACACCCTCCCTATGGCAGTAGAGGAGAGCGTCCAGCAGCACGCGACCATGTTGCAACGTCTGGGCACCGCCACGGATCGCGTGCTGCAGACGATGGATAGTTGGGAGAGAGGAGGAGGATTTCCAGCACCTCCACCAGCCCAACTACTGCTGACCCCACTGTCCACCTCTCCTTCACCTGGTCCCAGCGGGATTCGTCTCACGCTCCCAGAGGAGAGTATGATGGGATGGCTGCCGGATGCCAGGGGTTCCTACTACAGCTCGAGCTCTACATGGCGACCGTCCACCCGGCTCATTCGGGACGTGAGAGCGTGTCCGCCCTAGTCTCCTGCCTCTCAGGCTAAGCCGAATATGGAGTGAAGGTGACACGGCGTTGGACCATTACGCAGAGTTCACCCGCCGCGGAGTTCACCCTCCGGTTAACAACTGTTCCACCTCAGGCAGGGGACGAGGAGCGCACAGGATTTTGCATTGGACTTCCGGACTCTGGCTGGCCAGCGCGGGATGGAACGACAGGGCCCTGATCGATCACTACCGGTGCAGTCTGCACGAGGACGTCCGTTGGGAGTTGGCCTGCATTGATTGGATTGTGCAATACATTTCCTGGTAAACACAGCACTTCCCAGGAGTCATGTGTATCCTCTGTCACAGGAGGAGATGGTGGCTATGGAAAGATATGTCTCCGAATCCCTGGGGCAGGGATACATTCGGCCCTCCACTCCACCTGCCTCCTCAAGTTTATTTTTTGTGAAGAAGAAGGATGGGGGTCTGCGCCCGTGTATTGACTATCGGGGTCTGAATCAGATCCCAGTGAGGTATAGCTACCCACTGCCTCTCATCGCCAGTGCGATCGAGTCAATGCACGGGGTGCGCTTCTTCACAAAATTGGATCTCAGGAGCGCTTACAACCTGGTGCTGGCGCTTACAACCTGGTGCGAGGGGGACGAGTGGAAGACGGCATTTAGTACCACCTCAGGGCACTATGAGTACCTCGTCATGCCGTACGGGTTGCAGGCCTTTGCAGGCCGAGTCTTCCAGGCCTTTGTTGATGAGATTTTACAGGACCTGCACGGGCAGGGTGTAGTGGTGTATATCGACGACATTCTGATATACTCCGCTACACGCGCCGAGCATGTGTCCCTGGTGCGCAGGGTGCTTGGTCGACTGTTGGAGCATGACCTGTACGTCAAGGCTGAGACATGTCTGTTCTTCCAACAGTCCGTCTCCTTCCTAGGGTACCGCATTTCTACTTCAGGGGTGGAGATGGAGAGTGACCGCATTTCAGCCGTGCGTAATTGGCCGACTCCCACCACGGTAAAGGAAGTGCAGCGGTTTCTAGGGTTTGCCAACTACTGGGGTTTTGGTCAGATAGCAGCTCCCATTACCTCACTGCTGAAGGGAGAACCGGTGCGGCTGCAGTGGTCGGCTGAGGCAGACAGGGCTTTTGGTCACCTGAAGGCTCTGTTTACCTCGGCTCCCATGCTGGCTCATCCGGATCCCTCTTTGGTGTTCATAGTGGAGGTGGACGAGTCCGAGGCTGGCATAGGAGCCGTGCTCTCTCAGCGCTCAGGCACACCACCAAAGCTCCGCCCATGTGCTTTCGTTTCGAAGAAGCTCAGCCCGGCGGAGAAAAACTATGATGTGGGGGACCGAGAGCTGTTGGCTGTTGTCAAGGCTCTGAAGGCGTGGAGGCATTGGCTTGAGGGGGCTAAACACCCTTTTCTCATCTGGACTGACCACCGCAATCTGGAGTATATCCGGGCGGCGAGGAGACTGAACCCTCGCCAGGCAAGGTGTGCCATGTTTTTTTACACGTTTTCACTCTGTCCTACAGACCAGGTTCCCAGAACGCTAAGGCAGACGCACTATCCCGGATTTATGACACAGAGGAGCGGTCCATGGATCACACTCCCATACTTCCAGCCCCTTGCCTGGTGGTGTGGGAGCTTTACGCGGACATTGAGCGGGCGTTACGCACAGAGCCCACTCCCCCCCAATGCCCAGCTGGGCCCCTGTACGTTCCGTCTGCTGTCCGCAATCGGTTGATCTATTGGGCCCACACGTCACCCTCCTCTGGTCACCCTGGCATCGGTTGGACGGTGCGTTGCCATAGTGGGAAGTACTGGTGGTCCACCTTGGCCAAGGACGTGAGGGTTTATGTTTCCTCCTGCTCGGTGTGCGCCCAGTGCAAGGCTCCCAGGCACCTGCCCAGAGGGAAGTTACAACCCCTACCCGTTCCACAACGGCCGTGGTCGCACCTCTCGTTGGTCTTCCTGACGGATCTTTCTCCCTCACAGGGCAACACCACGATCCTGGTTGCTGTGGATCGGTGTTCTAAGTCCTGCCGTCTCCTCCATTTGCCCGGTCTTCCTACGGCCCTACAGACTGCGGAGGCGCTGTTTACACACGTCTTCTGGCACTACGGGGTGCCTGAGAACATAGTTTCTGATCGGGGTCCCCAGTTCACATCCAGGGTCTGGAGAGCGTTCATGGAACATCTGGGGGTCTCGGTCAGCCTCACCTCAGGCTTTCACCCAGGAAGTAACGGGCAGGTGGAGAGAGTAAACCAGGATGTGGGTAGGTTTCTGCGGTCATATTGCCTGGACCGGCCGGGGGAGTGGGAGGCGTTCATCCCCTGGGCAGAGATGGCCCAAAACTCACTCCGCCACTCCTCCACTAACCTCTCTCCTTTCCAGTGTGTACTGGGGTATCAGCCGGTTCTGGCACCTTGGCATCAGAGCCAGATCGAAGCTCCTGCAGTGGACGGATGGTTTAAGTGCTGGGAAGGGGCCTGGGACGCCTAAAACGGGCCGTGAGGCGGAAAAAGGCGAGCGACAACCGTCACCGCAGCGAGGCTCTGGCTCTCAACCCGAAACCTGCCCCTCTGTCTGCCCTGCCGGAAGCTGGGCCCGCGGTTTGTGGGGCCATTCAAAGTCCTGAGGAGACTGAACGAGGTATGCTACAGGTTACAGCTTCTCCCAGATTACCTTATTAACCCCTCATTCCATGTGCCTCTCCTCAGGCCGGTGGTGGCTGGTCCACTCCAGGAGTCTGAGGTGCGGGAGGTTCCTCCGCCCCCTCTGGACATCGAGGGGGCCCCAGCATATGCTGTTCGAGCCATCCTGGACTCGAGGCGTCGGGCTTCAGTACCTCGTGGAGTGAGAGGGGTATGGTCCGGATGAGAGATGCTGGGTGCCGGTGGAGGATATTTTGGACACTTTGTTGCTGCGGGAGTTCCATCGTCTCCATCCGGATCGCCCTGCACCTGGTCCTCCGGGTCGTTCCCGAGGTCGATGTCGGCGCACTGCTGGAGCCGCGCGTCAAGGGGGGGGTTCTGTCACGACTTCCAACGAAGTCGGTCCCTCTCCTTGTTCGGCGGCGTTTGGCGGTCGACGTCACCGGCTTTCTAGCTACTTTTCATTTTCCATTTGCTTTGTCTTAATCTTACACACCTGGTTTCACTCACCCAATTACCTGTTTATTATTTAACCGTCTCTTCCTTATGTTTGTTTGTGAGTGATTGTTCTTTGTAAATCGGTCCGTTATTTGTGGGCTCGTATATTTGCCTTGTATTTTTGTATTTTGAGTAAAGTACGTTGATTACTCATTTCTGCTGTCCTGCGCCTGATTCTCTACACCAGCCACACACAAGACCCGATTACATTCTTCCTTCACTTAAAGAGGCAGCTCAGCAGCACTAGGTCTGGTATGACTCTGTTCTAAGCGTAGTCCTTTCAGTCTTATGTTTGCATCCCAAATTACACCCTATTCCCTAGTGCACTGCTTTTTATCAGAACCCTATGAGCCCTGGCCAAAAGCAGTGCACTGTAAAGGGAATAAGGTTCCATTTGGGCACATTCTATGTGTACACTGTGAAGCTCTGGCCTGACTTGTGTGCTGTAGCCTGCTGCTCCCACGTGCCTCAGATGTCTGCATTCTAGGCCAATGTTTTGCAAATGCAGGATAGTCTGAGGGCAACATGTTTCACCACTGTGCCTTTAATCGCATAAAGCACGCTACTTATCTAGTGCCGTCTTGGCCAATCAGTGACCCTGTCGAATCCGCGAACTGCCTTCCTATCATATAGCTAGGGAATTCATGATGAACACTTAGCCCTAAGAGGTGATAGCAACATTTTATTACATGATCAATTGCACTAACAGCATAGATGGAATAATATGGTTGGAATAATAATAATAATAATAATAATAATAATAATAATAATACATTATTATTATTCCAATGATCATGGTTGGAATAATAATAATAATGTCGAAGTAATTGTTTCTCTCCTTGGGGGCTTTAGAAAGTATCCAACCCTCAGCGCTATATTATTATTAAAAAGGTGCCTGCTCAGGTTCAGTAGCAGGCGTATGCAAGAACACGGATTACAAGTTATACTGTAGTGGAGCTCAAATATGGAAGGAGAGCATAAGGTACGTCACCTTTTAGACATGACAGGTTTACTATTTCTCTTCCAGGGTCAGACTTCCAGTGCTACACTCACATAATCCCGGTGAAGAACGAGGAAGGCGTAGTGATGCTGTTCATCCTAAACTTTGATTACGTCCTTGAGGAAGGAAGCAGCGACTCGACAGAGAAACTGAACCACACATCCCCGGAAAGAACTGATTCCGGTGAGTATTTTACCCTATGCACTGCACTGCTCGGTATACTGGTAATGTGGGTATGAAATATTACAGTTGTTTTGACTCTTCCCAATACAGAATGGATGTGCATCAAATGGCTCTCTATTCCCTACGTAGTGCACTACTCAAAGGTAGTGCACTACATAGGGAACGGGGTGCCATTTAGGACGCGGCCCTATGTAATGATGTAGGACTGCAGCTAGATCAAGGAGCCCATCCCATAGGAAGCCCTAATTGACTTCCTACCAGTTCCCAAAGACACACTCCTCTTCAATAGAAGGGCAATTATACAAGTGGATTCCACTAATTGCGATTATTCATGCTCATCCTCGTCTATCTGCAAGAGGCTAATTAAGCAAGTTGGAACAAAGCTTAAAGTGGCAAGTTGGAACAAAGCTTTAAGTAACTGTCCAGTGTTTCATTAATTATATTACCTATAATTAATAATAATATGAGTGAAATAGTTTTCCTTCCAGAAAAAAATCATTGAAATATGTTAAAAAGCTGCTTTTCTGTGTTGGAATGGTGTGGGCTTACCCCCAACAACAGAACAGTGTGGGCCATGTATGTGTATGCCAGTCATAAAGATATGAATGCGAGTAGACCGCTGATTGGCCAGCTCAGCCAATGAGCTAACATGACATCATGTTCTATGAGGAAATAGCAAGCATTTTTTAAACCAAAGCAAGTAAATGCTTTGGCCACCAATACCAAGCAATCCCAGTCGAATGAAAACAAAGGGAATAGAGCTTGGTGTCATTTTCAAACAGATTAAAGAGATGTTTTGGATCTTTGGAGAATTTGAAAGTGACTATTTTCTGCAAGCTGTGAAGTGCCATTTTCCCTATTTAGGGAATATACAAAATCATTTGGGTACGAGTTAACAGAATATGAACTTTTAAAAGTGATATTTTCACTGGACAGTTCTTTTAACATCTGAATGACAGAGGAAACTGAGTAGAAAGCTCAAACGAATAGATAATGGGCTTTATCTATTGACCAGCTGCTTCCATAGGATAAATTAGCACATATGCACTTTTCAGCGGCAGGAGAGCTTTTGCTTGGCCATTTTATTTCACCATTTATTTGGCCTCCACGAATGTGGAATATTGCCATCTCTGCTCTTATTTTTAGAGATAACAGAGCAGTGGTGTTTGAACTGGGAACTGTGTCTCTTTACCATCTCCTCCACTGATGTGTGTCAGAGGGTGTAAATGTCAACAAGACATCTCTGCTTGCTCCTGATTGAAGGTGCCGAGCATCTCCTCTCACTGAGCAAGGCAGAGCCCTCCGCTTGGTTCAGCATGAATCCTGAACACTGCACCCAAGGCGGTGGGGGTTGTGTTTCCTCTGTGTGTGTCGTGTGTCAGGTTGCAAAAAATCTGTGAACTTTCAATAAATACCCTGGTTTTCTGGAAAAAGAAAGGGAATTTATTGAAAGGTCCTGGAATTTTGCAACCCTAGTGTGTGTGTGTGTGTGTGTGTGTGTGTGTGTGTGGGTGGGTGGGTGGGTGGGTGGGTGTGTGGGTGTGCGCATGTGTGTACGTATGTGTGTGTGTGTGTGTTTTTAACATGACTAATCAGAGCTGATCGCTTCTTCCGTACTAGAGGTCTTCACTGAAGGGAAAAAGTACCACAGAAGGAAGGGACAGATACGCAGGTGGTGTGACAGATCAGCAGACCGACACCACAGGCACACTTATGCTTTATCCATTTTATGGACATAAATGCATAGGCCTGATGTTATTGGCCTCATACAAATATGCTTTCCTTGCAAATTGATTTTAGGGACCATGGGGAGCTAATTATGATCCCATACATACTGTACGATCTCCAGGTATCATAGCAACTAGCACAATAGTACGTGCAAGTGAGAGCATAATCCCTCCTTCACAAAGTCTGCACACAGAACCCACTTCTCAGGATTTTTTCCAAGATGTCACCAAGACCTGAGCAAATAGAACAGCTGCACATTACCAGGAAAAGAGATACATTGCACCGTATGAAAATGTATCTTTCCGCTATGCTATTTGTGGGAAAATTACAGTGGTATAGATTCACAGAAAATACAATCAATAATTTTAATTCAGGATTCTATTGTCAACTAGATTCACTGGGTGCAACCAAAGAGCTTTCCTCTCATTATGTCTTCCTCTTTGAACCATTTAATTGTAATTTCATACTGAGTTATTGCGACGGATTAATAGCTGCTGTATGAAATGGAAAATGTATGTGTTTTGAGTAAATGACCCGTAGAAGGCTTAATGGTATAAAGCAGAGAGGCAGCCGCATGCCCTCTCTTCTTTCCCAAAGGAAATAAATACTGTAGATTAATGGGGCTGAATCTAAAAGCACATTCAAGATTCAATTCCCATTCTTCTTGCTTCTCAAATATTCTGCTCTTTTGACGTTTTCACAAAACACACAGGAACTGTGTTCTCCAAACAGAACTGGGAACATTGTATTTTGACATAAGCACGAGTAATACACTAAAACAGGCACATAAATCCAATAATTCAGAAGGCTCAGCGAGGATCAAGTGGTCTCTTCCCTACCATTCATAAATCAAAAGCTTCTATCTGCAAGTGACCATTCATACCAAGCAGTCCCAGTTGAATGAAAACTAAACATGTGCCGGAGCACGTGAAGCAGGAGGCCATGACACTCTGCAAGCTTGGTCCACTTGGGCCAGCCCCCTAGCAATACTGTATTTTGAAAAATGAAATACATGGCTCTGGCTATTGCAAGCTAGCTTATAAAAATAGATGAATCAAAAAAGAAAATACTTCACATAGTAGCTACAGTATGTACCTAATGCAAATATTCAACTGATAAAGCTACAGGATTAGCGGTACCAGTACTTTCGATTACTTAAAATGTACATATGAAATCAAAAAAATCACAAGTCTATTAGTAGTTAGCTTCCCATGTTGAAAATCAACTTATACAATGTGATGCTCATCATTAGACTAGCCGAGGGAGAGGACGTGTGGTCCACAGATGATTCGAGCAGCAAGGGCTGGAGTAGAAGCTCTGCGCTTAGGGTCATCAAATGGGAAAAAAGCGAGAGCAGATGATGACACAGCAGGGTGTGCATTTGCAGTCAGCATGGCAAAATGTCAATGGAAATATCGCAGGCCTCGTTTACTATAAAATGCATAACTTCTCAACCTAACTCCTACCCACTGTAATGCAGGGATATTCGATAGCATGAATAATGTATGGATACTGAATAATGTATGAAAAATGCACATACAACGAATGGAACATTTGAAAGGGTCTCTATGAATCACAAGTGTCTTATATGAAGTACACCACATTCATACAAGCATTATACAGAAATATATGTCTGACAGTGTATATTGTCACATATGTGAGAAACACAGGAATTGTATAAGAATCACGTGTTGTGTGCTTCCTTATAGGAATTAGGCCATAATCATATAAGATTGGTCTTTACAAATGTGTGTAAATCATTTTCATTTGGGACATTACAAGGTGAGAATTTACTGCAGCCGTAGCTTTATAAAAGTCTCTGTGTCTTATGAAAGCCCATGTTGACATACAGTACAGTGCATTCGGAAAGTTTTGAAACGACTTGACTTCACACCACGGCTGAAGTGGTGTAAAGCTTCGCCTCAGCCTGAGGTTTTCAGGATCTCTCTGTACTTTGCTGAGTTCATCTTTCCCTCGATCCTGACTAGTCTCCCAGTCCCTGCAGCTGAAAAACATCTCCACAGCATGATGCTGCCACCACCATGCTTCACCGTAGCGATGGTGCCAGATTTCCTCCAGACCTGACTCTTGGCATGCAGGCCAAAGAGTTCAATCTCAGTTACATCACACCAGAGAATATTGTTTCTCATGGTCTGAGAGTCCTTTATGTGCCTTTTGGCAAACTCCAAGTGAGCTTTCATGTGCCTTTTACGGAGGAGTGGCTACTGTCTGGCCACTCTACCATAAAGGCCTGATTGGTGGAGTGCTGTAGAAATGGTTGTCCTTCTGGAAGGTACTCCCATCTCCACAGAGGAACTTTGGAGCTCTGTCAGAATGACCATCGGGTTCTTGGTCACCTCCCTAACCAAGGCCCTTCTCCCTCAATTGCTCAGTTTGGCCAAGAGGCCAGCTCTAGGAAAAGTCTGGTGGTTCCAAACTTCTTCCATTTAAGAATGATTGAGGCCACTGTGTTATTTGGGACCTACAATGCTGCAATGTTTTGGTACCCTTTCCCCAGATCTGTGCCTCGACACAATCCTGTCTCTGCACGCTACAGACAATTTCTTCGACCTCATGGCTTGGTTTTTGCTCTGACATGCACTGTCAACTGTGGGACCTTATATTGACAGGTGTGTGCCTTTCCAAATCATGTCCAATCAATTGAATTTACCACAGGTGGACTCCAATCAAGTTGTAGAAACATCTCAAGGATGATCAATGGAAATAGGATGCACCTGAGCTCAATTTCGAGTCTCACAGAAAAGGGTCTGAATACTTATGTAAATGAGGTATTTCCGTTTTTTTTATTTTCTATAAATGTGCAAAAAATTCTAAAAACCTGCTTTGTCATTATGGGGTATTGTGTGTAGATGTATTTATTTAATACATTTTAGAATAAGGCTGTAACGAAACAAAATGTAGAAAAGTCAAGAGGTCTGAATACTTTCCGAAAGCACTGTGTATGTGACTGCATTTGTTGTACATAAAGTCCACTGATTATTTTATGAAAAAATGTACTTTGTCTCTTTGAATAGTATTTACATTTATACATATTTACATAATGTCCTCCTAGCTCGATGATTGTCACTCCATTAAGGAAAGGGGATTGCCAGGCCCCAGGAAGCCCACAGGAAGGTCAAGGTGTAGTGGATGCGGGACTGGGGGTTCATGACTGCTGTTGTCCACCTCCTGTGGAAAGAGAGCATAAACAAAATGTCTTTAGCATACACCAAAGTGTTACATTTATTTCATGTTTTATTTGACCTTTATTTAACTAGGCAAATCAGTTAAGTACAAATTCTTATTCACAATGAAGGCCTACCAAAAGGCAAAAGGCCTCCTGCAATATAACTACGGGACAAGACACACATCACAACAAGAGGGACAACACTACATAAAGAGAGACCAAAGACAACAACATAACAAGGTAGCAACACATGACAACACATCATGGTAGCAACACAACATAACAACAATATGGTTGCAACACAACATGGTAGCAGCACAAAACATGGTACAAACATTATTGGGCACAGACAACAGCACAAAGGGCAAGAAGATAGAGACAACAATACATCACACAAAGCAGCCACAGCTGTCAGTAAGTGTCTATGATTGAGTCCTTGAATGAAGAGATTGAGATAAAACTGTCCAGTTTGAGTGCTCGTTCCAGTCGCTAGCTGCAGCGAACTGAAAAGAGGAGCGACCCAGGGATGTGTGTGCTTTGTGGACCTTTAACAGAATGTGACTGGCAGAACGGGTGTTGTATGTGGAGAATGAGGGCTGCAGTAGATATCTCAGATAAGGGGGAGTGAGGCCTAAGAGGGTTTTATAAATAAGCATCAACCAGTGGGTCTTGCGACGGGTATACAGAGATGACCAGTTTACAGAGGAGTATAGAGTGCAGTGATGTGTCCTATAAGGAGCATTGGGGGCAAATCTGATGGCTGAATGGTAAAGAACATCTAGCCGCTCGAGAGCACCCTTACCTGCCGATCTATAAATTATGTCTCCGTAATCAAGATGGTCATCTGAATCAGGGTTAGTGTGGCAGCTGGGGTGAAAGAGGAGTGATTACGATAGAGGACTGTCAACAACAACAACAAAAAAATATTTATATATTTTTTTTAACCTTTATTTAACCAGGCAGGCCAATTGACAACAAGTTCTCATTTACAACTGCGACCTGACCGAGATAAAGCAAAGCAGTGCGACACAACCAACACAGAGTTACACATGGGATAAACAAACGTACAGTCAATAACACAATAGAAAAATCTATATACAGTGTGTGCAAATGTAGTAAGATCAGGGAGGTAAGGCAATAAATAGGCCTTAGTGGCAAAATAATTACAATTTAGCAATTAAACACTGGAGAGATAGATGTGCAGAAGATGAATGTGCAAGTAGAGATACTGGGGTGCAAAGAAGCAAAAAATAATAATAACAATATGGGGATGAGGTAGTTGGGTGGACTATTTACAGATGGGCTGTGTACAGGTGCAATGATCGGTAAGCTGCTCTGACAGCTGATGCTTAAAGTTAGTGAGGGAAATATAAGACTCCAGCTTCAGTGATTTTTGCAATTCGTTCCAGTCATTGGTAGCAGAGAACTGGAAGGAAAGGCGGCCAAAGGAGGAGTTGGCTTTGGGGATGACCAGTGAAATATACCTGCTGGAGCGTGTGCTACGGGTGGGTGCTGCTATGATGACCAGTGAGCTGAGATAAGGCGGAGCTTTACCTAGTAAAGACTTATAGATGACCTGGAGCCAGATAAATGCAGAGCCTTTCAAAACTTTATGAAAAATAAGAGTGGGAATTTGCACATAAAGCTGTGCACCTGGTTTACCATCATGTAAACAACTAGATATTCAGGATCAATATTCTGATTCTATTCTCAAACCTAGTACTTTGCTCACGTGAACCATACAGAAGATTTGGCTATGATTGTGTTAGTGGATTTGTCATTTCTGTGATATGATCAATCAATTTAAAAACTAGCACTAGCAATCTCAGCATCATCTTCAATTTCTCCTCAGAGTTGTCATCAGCCCATGCAATGCTGAAGACATAGATGAATCAAGTAAACTCTATGCTGCTGCCGCTTATATAGAATCACTGATGAGCCATCACATAACCTCAATTAGAGACAGCTGTTGTTTAAAACTGATTGAGCATCAGCTGACAAAAGGCTACACTGTATTGTAATGTGTACAACTGCAAATTGTCGGTGTGGAAACCCGGGCAGGTAGATGGCCATCTGGGGAGATGGTTCCAGCCATTTACGAACAACATGTTTGGCCCAACAGGTACACTCAATGATGGGTTAGACCTATTGTTTGTAAACTGCTGGAACCATCAATATTGTCACCTACCTACTTGTTAATCCACAGGGCAGAACCCAGAAAGACATCTTCCTTACAGACCATAAGAGTGATGATGCCAATCTATTACATGACATACATTACATGGCCAAAAGTATGTGGTCACCCCTTCAAATTAGTGTATTCGGCTATTTCAGCCACACCCATTGCTGACAGATGTATAAAATCAAACACATAGCCATGTAATCTCCATAGACAAACATTGGCAGTAGAATGGCCCATACTGAAGAGCTCAGTGACTTTTAACATGGCATCGTCATAGGATGCCACCTTTCTAACAAGTCAGTTCATCAACTTTCTATCCTGCTGGAGCTGCCCAGGTCAACTGTAAGTGCTGTTATTGTGAAATGGAAACATCTAGGAGCAACAACGGCCGCGGAGTGGTAGGCCACACAAGTTCACAGAATAGGTCCGCACACAAGCCTAAGATCACCATGCACAATGCCAAGCGTCGACTGGAGTAGTCTAAAGCTCGCCACCGTTGGACTCTGGAGCAGTGGAAACGCGTTCTCTGGAGTGATGAATCACACATCTGGCAGTCCGATGGACAAATCTGGGTATGGTGGATGCCAGGAGAACGCTACCTGCCCCAATGCATAGTGCCAACTGTACAGTTTGGTGGAGGAGAAAAAGTGGTCTGTGTCTGTTTTTCATATTTCGGGCTAGGCTGTCACCTTCGTTGTAGAAATGAGCGGACCAAGGCGCAGCGTGAGTAGAGTTCCACATATTTATTGAGGTGAAACTTCAAAACAAAGAATAAACGAACGTGCAGTTCGTAGCGCACATAAGCACTAAACAAAAACAATATCCCACAACGCAGGTGCGAAAAGGGACACACTAAGTATGATCCCCAATTAGAGGTCACGATATTCAGCTGCCTCCAATTGGGAACCATACTCACACACCAACACAGAACTAAAATAATTAGAAAAAAACCTAGTCACGCTCTGACCTATTACACCATAGAGGTCCCCGAGTGCTCTCTATGGTCAGGGCGTGACAGGGCGTGACTCCGACCGCAAAACCTGAACCTAGATGGGGTGGGATTAGGGTGGGCAACTAGAGTCGGTGGCGGCTCCGGTGCGGGACATAGCACCCGCTCAGACTGCGGATCCGGCCATGAAGCCGGGCTGAACGCCATGCCTGGACTGAGCACCGGCGCAGAGGAAAGCTCCGGCCATGGAGCGGGACTGGACTCCGTGCCTGGACTGGGCACCGGCGCAGAGGAAGGCTCCAGCCATGGCACTGGCGCAGGAAGCTCCGGGCCGTGGACCGTCACTGGATGTTCCGGGCTGTAGACCATCGCTGGAGACTCAGGGCTGGTGACACACACTTCAGGGCGAGTGTGATGAGCCGGCACAAGACGTACCGGGCTGGGTAGGCGCACTGGAGGCCTGGTGCGTGGAGCCGGCACAGGTTTCACCGGACTGATGACACGCTGTGGGGAGCCGGCACATGACGTACCGGGCTGGGAAGGCGCACTGGAGGCCTAGTGCGTGGAGCCGGCACAGGTTTCACCGGACTGATGACACGCTCTTCTGGGCGAGTGTGGGGAGCCGGCACAGGATGAGAAGACTCTCTTCAGGGCAAATGCGCTGTAGAATACACCTAACCAACATCTCTCTCCAATATCCCTCCTCACACTGCTCCATCAACACCCTGACGGTCTCTGGCTCTCTCCTCGGCTCGACCGACCGCCCCTTGTGGCCCCCCAAAAAAGATATTGGTGTTTCTGTAGCCGTGGACCCCGGCGTCGTCGCTTTTCCTCCAGGGCACGCTGCTTGGTCCTGTAGTGGTGGGATATTCTGTCACGTTCGTTGTAGAAATGAGCAGACCAAGGCGCAGCGTGAGTAGAGAACCCCGAGGGCTCTCTATGGTCAGGGCGTGACATAGGCCCCTTAGTTCCAATGAAGATGATTCTGTACATCCAACTGTATCAGCATGACAATGTATCAGCATGACAATGCCCTCGTGCACAAAGCGCGGTCCATACAGAAATGGTTTGTCAAGATCGGTGTGGAAGCAGCAATGAGTCCATTTGATCTCATCATCATGATCTGTATGATCCATGATATTAAAGAGATTCTCTGGTATATTTCTATACTTTTTAGCCAGAAGTTCTGAAAGTTGCACTCACAAGCCAAAGGTGATCCCGGTAAATTGCGTACTATATCACAGGTCATTTTTCCCTCTCTCGCTCTGCTGTGGGCACATCATGCTAGGTGTCACTCATATAGCGAGGGGCTGAAGCTCATTGGCTGAAATCGAATTGCTCGGTGGATGGCCCACGTGGGGGAAAATATAGTGACAGCTTCCAGCAAAGAAGTTGCTTCAAAACTAGTTATTTTGTGGCTAATTGAGGTAAGACAGTAATTCTGCTCATAGATACTTAGTAGTACCAAAGTTCCAGAGCATGTCTTTAACCAGTACTATACATCTTACAGGGGCATATCTGGGCTAGGCTACTACCTATGGTTGCAAAATTATAGTAATTACAGTAATTTTCCCCAAATTCCCATGTTTTCTTTAATTCTAGTTGAAGGATTCCTGATTTCCTGCTTATTGTAAGCTAAGTGTTTTGATAACTTTCAAATGTAGTGCCAGGTCCATGTAGAATGAACAACTCTTTACATGATACCATACTGTAGAAGCAGTGTTCTGCTAATATAACAACATGTACATTTCATTGTTATTCCCAGCCGATACAGATACTGTGCCTATCAACATTTTATCTGCTGGTAATGGGGCTGGCTACCTTGTCAAACATGTCAGAGTGGTCATATACCTTCCTGTGTGATGTCCCTTATACAACAGGAGTTCCCTGATCCTGGTGCAGAATACACAGGGTTTCTCCCTCCCCATATTGACTGATACCATTCAATTCAATTATTTTAAAAAGACAAAACAGGTAAAAGTTGTGTCTAGTAAAATGATTATGCCGAGTGCCAGGTCTCTCGCCATTCAGACAGTATCAAGCCAATGTCTATCAGTCTGGACTTCATTACACCCCCTTGCAAGTCCCCATGTGCTGGCTCCATACATGTTTATATGAACACATACAGTGCCTTGCGAAAGTATTCGGCCCCCTTGAACTTTGCGACCTTTTGCCACATTTCAGGCTTCAAACATAAAGATATAAAACTGTCTTTTTTTGTGAAGAATCAACAACAAGTGGGACACAATCATGAAGTGGAACGACATTTATTGGATATTTCAAACTTTTTTAACAAATCAAAAACTGAAAAATTGGGCGTGCAAAATTATTCAGCCCCCTTAAGTTAATACTTTGTAGCGCCACCTTTTTCTGCGATTACAGCTGTAAGTCGCTTGGGGTATGTCTCTATCAGTTTTGCACATCGAGAGACTGAAATGTTTTCCCATTCCTCCTTGCAAAACAGCTCGAGCTCAGTGAGGTTGGATGGAGAGCATTTGTGAACAGCATTTTTCAGTTCTTTCCACAGATTTTCGATTGGCTTCAGGTCTGGACTTTGACTTGGCCATTCTAACACCTGGATATGTTTATTTTTGAACCATTCCATTGTAGATTTTGCTTTATGTTTTGGATCATTGTCTTGTTGGAAGACAAATCTCCGTCCCAGTCTCAGGTCTTTTGCAGACTCCATCAGGTTTTCTTCCAGAATGGTCCTGTATTTGGCTCCAACCATCTTCCCATCAATTTGAACCATCTTCCCTGTCCCTGCTGAAGAAAAGCAGGCCCAAACCATGATGCTGACACCACCATGTTTGACAGTGGGGATGGTGTGTTCAGCTGTGTTGCTTTTACGCCAAACATAACGTTTTGCATTGTTGCCAAAAAGTTCAATTTTGGTTTCATCTGACCAGAGCACCTTCTTCCACATGTTTGGTGTGTCTCCCAGGTGGCTTGTGGCAAACTTTAAACAACACTTTTTACGGATATCTTTAAGAAATGGCTTTCTTCTTGCCACTCTTCCATAAAGGCCAGATTTGTGCAATATACGACTGATTGTTGTCCTATGGACAGAGTCTCCCACCTCAGCTGTAGATCGCTGCAGTTCATCCAGAGTGATCATGGGCCTCTTGGCTGCATCTCTGATCAGTCTTCTCCTTGTATGAGCTGAAAGTTTAGAGGGACGGCCAGGTCTTGGTAGATTTGCAGTGGTCTGATACTCCTTCCATTTCAATATTATCGCTTGCACAGTGCTCCTTGGGATGTTTAAAGCTTGGGAAATCTTTTTGTATCCAAATCCGGCTTTAAACTTCTTCACAACAGTATCTCGGACCTGCCTGGTGTGTTCCTTGTTCTTCATGATACTCTCTGCGCTTTTAACGGACCTCTGAGACTATCACAGTGTAGGTGCATTTATACGGAGACTTGATTACACACAGGTGGATTGTATTTATCATCATTAGTCATTTAGGTCAACATTGGATCATTCAGAGATCCTCACTGAACTTCTGGAGAGAGTTTGCTGCACTGAAAGTAAAGGGGCTGAATAATTTTGCACGCCCAATTTTTCAGTTTTTGATTTGTTAAAAAAGTTTGAAATATCCAATAAATGTCGTTCCACTTCATGATTGTGTCCCACTTGTTGTTGATTCTTCACAAAAAAATACAGTTTTATATCTTTATGTTTGAAGCCTGAAATGTGGTAAAAGGTCGCAAAGTTCAAGGGGGCCGAATACTTTCGCAAGGCACTGTACACACATAATCACTGTTCTATTACAGTACCAATGGCAGTTAAGATAGTACATGTGTGTCAGATATTACATATGATGACGTTTGAACAAGTCAGACTAAACCTACCCAATTCTGTTCTACCCATCTACAACCATTGGTGAGCAGGGAAGAGGTGAGGCTGGAGGTGAGGCTTGTAAATGGTTTGACATTATACGCATCTAATAATAATATCAGTTTACATCAATTTTGTTTCACAATTGGGTTATCAAATGCATCAAAGTAATGAAGAGGGTTACTTTCTGTATTTGTACAAATGATGAGCCTGTGAAATATGTTGCAGAGGGAGACTGGCAACAACGGAGGAGGTGTCACAAGGGTACTTGTGTCGCATAACACTTTTATTCTGAGATCTTGTCTGACAAGCTGTGAAAATCGCAAGTGAACGGTGAATGAAATGATTTTAAGGTCACTAAACCATTGCAATGACATTGCTGGACATGTTATGATACCCACTTTTGCTCCTTCTGGTAGGTCCCGGCATCCGTTTATGGGAACCAGGGGATCAGTCTGGCACCCAGCTGTGCACTTTGTCTAACAGAACAACAGGGTCAACGATTGTCATCATCCTTCAATCATTAACATGGCTTGAGAAAGAACGTAATATCCTTTGGAAGCTAATTCTATTCTTTACAGATGTAGACTAACTGGATCCAGATTGGTTTAGCTTCAGGCAGTTGCTATGGCCCTGGGTTGGTTTGATATTTGTTGCTGCTAGTTAGTACACTGTTGCAGCCAGATATGAGTTAGCTAGTACCACAGTAGCTGCATCCAATATTTATTTGTGACCTAGACATGGTTTGCACCTTGGTTGACACTAACTTAGAGTGGCATGGAAATACGATGGCATTGCCAAAGTAGGCAAGTAATTAGTAGGAAACAAATTTGCCATATTATGACGTCGTCAAATTTACTTTAGAGAGATGGTAATGTTGCCATTACTGTTACAGGCAAAGTTGGTCAAAATTAACCGGCAATGCTAATGTTAGCTAGCTAAAATATTAGTGGTCCCCTCAATCTTAGTTAGCTAGCTAAAGTTATTCTGCATCTAAAGTCAATCTGGTGACATCACAATCATGACAAATGGTTTTCTTACTAATTATTTGACTTCTTTTGAAATGTTATCGTGTTTCCAAGCCAAATCCAAGTTTTATTGAGGTAGGGTAATGTTAGCCAGCTAGCTAGTTGGTAGCTAGCTAGCTAATGTCAGCTATGCTAGCAATGATAGTGATAATGATTCTCAAAATATACAGTGAATTCAGAAAGTATTCAGACCCCTTTACTTTTTACACATTTTATTACGTTACAGCCTTATTCTAAAATGTATTAAATCGTTTTTTTGGAAGTTGAACCTTCACCCCAGTCTGAGGTCCTGAGGGTTCTGGAGCAGGTTTTCATCGAGGATCTCTCTGTACTTTGCTCCATTCATCTTTCCCTCAAACCTGACTAGTCTCACAGTCGCTGCCGCTGAAAAACATCCCCACAGCATGATGCTGCCACCACCATGCTTCACCGTAGGGATGGAGCCAGGTTTCTCTCCAGACATGACATTTGGTATTCAGGCCAAAGAGATCAATCTTGGTTTCGTCAGACCAGAGCATCTTGTTTCTCATGATCTCAGAGTCTTTGGGTGCCTTTTGGCAAACTCCAAGCGGGCTGTCTTGTGTCATTTACTGAGGAGTGGATTCCGTCTGGCCACTACCATAAAGGCCCTATTGGTGGAGTACTGCCTTCTGTAAGGTTCTCCCATCTCCACAGAGGAACTCTCGAGCTATATTAGAGTGACCATCTGGTTCTTGGTCACCTCCCTAACCAAGTCCCTTCTCCCTCAATTGCTCAGTTTGGCCAGGAGGCCAGCTCTAGGAAGAGTCTGGTGGTTCCAAACTTCTTCCATTTAAGAATGATGGAGGCCACTGTGTTGTTGGGGACCTTCAATGCTGTACCCTTCCCCAGATCTGTGCCTCAACACAATCCTGTCTCAGAGCTCTACAGACAATTCCTTCGACTTCATCAGTTGGTTTTCGCTCTGACATACAGTGTCAACTGTGGGACCTTATATTGACAGGTGTTTGCCTTTCCAAATCATGTCCAATCAATTGAATTTACCACAGCTGGATTCCAATTAAGTTGTAGGAATGTCTCAAGGATGATCAATAGAAATAGGATGCAGGATGCAGCTGAATTGAGCCGGCTCAATTCCGAGTCTCATAGCATAGGGGCTGAATACCGATGAACAAAACCTACTCACCAGTTATTGTGGCCACTTTTTCAGGATCCAATCCTTCTTTTTTCTCCGCATCTTCTCCCCTTTTAGCTTTGCCACCTAGAATTGTTCAAATTAGATAAGTTCAATGTGTCATAAATAATTCTCCAAAGTTCAAATGACACAGCCAGAAATCTTTATTTGAGTTAGAGTTATTTGAGTTAGGACTGACGATATTGACTCTGGCTTAGCTTACAACACTACAAATAATACATACATAGAATTAGAATGGGTTTCCCAAACTCTGACCTGCCCCCCCCTACTCACCAGTTATTGTGGGCACTTTTTCAGGATCCAATCCTTCTTTTTTCTCCGCTTCTTCTCCCCTTTTAGCTTTGCGACCTAGAATTTTATTTCTAGATGGCAAAGCCAAAGAACACCATCCCAACCGTGAAGCACGGGGGTGGCAGTATCATGTTGTGGGAGTGCTTTGCTGCAGGAGGGACTGGTGCACTTCACAAAATAGATGGCATCATGAGGCAGGAAAATTATGTGAATATATTGAAGCAACATCTCAAGACATCAGTCAGGAAGATAAAGCTTGGTCGCAAATGGGTCTTCCAAATGGACAATGACCCCAAGCATACTTCCAAAGTTGTGGCAAAATGGCTTAAGGACAACAAAGTCAAGGTATTGGAGTGGCCCACAAAGCCCTGACCTCAATCCCATAGACAATTTGTGGGCAGAACTGAAAAAGTGTGTGAGAGCAAGGAGGCCTACAAACCTGACTCAGTTACACCAGCTCTTGTCAGGAGGAATGGGCCAAAATTCACCCAACGTATTGTGGGAAGCTTGTGGAAGGCTACCTGAAACGTTTGACCCAAGTTAAACAATTTAAAGGCAATGCTACCAAATACTAATTGAGTGTATGTAAACTTCTGACCCACTGGGAATGTGATGAAATAAAGTAAAGCTCATATAAATCATTCTCTACTATTATTCTGACATTTCACATTCTTAAAATAAAGTGGTGATCCTAACTGACCTAAAACAGGGAATTTTTACTAAGATTAAATGTCAGGAATTGTGGAAACTGAGTTTAAATGTATTTGGCTAAGGTGTATGTAAACTTCCGACTTCAACTGTAGGCCCTTTTCAAAGAGATTAGTTGGTTTTTAGGGGCAGTTGAAACAAGCAGAACTTCAGAAGTCTTCCCTCTTCTGCCTACTTCCCTCAGGCATCTATGATAGTAAACGGAGACACCAACAATATAGACACTGAGTCATGTATCACCATGTAAATTGCAGACCTCCTGCCATTAGGGGCTATTTCAGAGGCCTGTCCAGGAGCCCTGTTGAGTATGATGGCTTTATTGTGTGTTAGGGTTGTTGTAACATCAGCGCATGTGGCCCAGAGAATGGAAACAGATGGCAGTAACATTATGTAAGGAGGGTGCTGAACGATGGCTGCCTCATATTCATGAGTGAGCCTGGGGCTCACTTTCAACCCTTCTTCCATTGCTAATGATCCCAAACTACAGTTCCCTCCCAAGGTATTGTGCCTGTGTGTCCTCTCTGAAGATGTTACTGGACAGTGGGCACACATGAGATGGGATACTGGACAGGACACACCAACTCTCTGTTAAATTAAGTGTTTCGACCTACAGTAAACCCTTGAACACGGTATGATGGATAATGATAGCCTGCGGTGTACAAAGTTGATCAAAGTTGAATTAATGAATCATCAAAGAAGACAGAACACTACATAAATGATAGGCATAACTGCACTATGCACACTATGCACTGTGGGGTAATGAGCCAACCAAGGTGATTCAGTCACGTACCACTGAATGCCATTGGATTAAAAGGTTGATTCTCCTGCTTTCCTTCCCCTGTTGGATCATGAACACATATAAGGTAATCTAATTATAGATTTCCACACAGTCAGAGAAATGAAAGTGCACCTTCCAACTCAAAGAATGGTAATGAGATTTGCATTAATTGAAAATGTGACTGAATTGACTGAAGAGTTGTTGCCATTGCTTGTGATTTAGATCCTTGACATTTTGTTTTGAAGTCTAAAATCATACTTTTGTGTCACTTTTTCAGTTGATTGTTTACTGCAGGAATAAACACGTCCAACATCTTCTGTTGTTTAGGAAAGGGACGATTCTTCCGATTCCGCCAGGCTGCCTTGAGTCTGGTCTCCAACAAACAGTCTCTTCCACAAGAGGATCCAGATGCCGTCATGGTGGACTCACCCTCCTCCTCGGTGGCTCTGACCAATTTCCAGTCGCCTCCGACCAAGGAAAACTGCAGCCCCACCAATGCCAAAGACACACGGGCCCTCATCAGCTCCAGCCACCACTCCTCCCAGGCCAGTTTGCATGGACCCGGACCCCTGAGCCACTCCTCTCCCAAGCAGTACCCCTGGGAAAGGTTGTACCAGACGGAGGCGCACCAGTCCACCACCTGCCTGGCACACACCATCTCCAGAGGCAGCATCAGCGGGAGCAGCATGAGGCGAGCGTCCTCCGTCCACGACATAGAAGGCTTCAGCAACTCCAAGAGCATGTTCAGGGACCGACACGCAAGTGAAGGTAAAGTAGGATAATGAAATGTCTAATGAAAGCCTTGTGGTACCTAGATTTAGAATGGGGACAGAGCTATTGTCATCTATGTGAATAGAGAATGCTCCTTGCTCAATTGTGTATGATAGTATGCTATCACAGATTTACGTCAGCATTATCTGCATCCACAGTACTATGTATTTCTCTCTTCCTCTCACCTTTATAATGCTGCTTTTAGACAATGGTCGCTATATCCGAGGTAACGATGTGTTCTCTGACCATGCTTGATGTGCACTGGACTGTTTGAAGCATGTATCCTAATCAAGACAATTGCCCTCAATTATGATTATTTCGCCCTGAAATTCTACTCTCATTGGAAGTGCTGCACTTGAGAATGCGTTGTGACTTAGACATTTAGGTGTGGTAACGTTTTTGTCATGTCAGTTTATTTGAAATGTCTTTTGATGATTGAACAACACCTCTTGAATGAAAGCCTGCTGCCTCAACTGATTGCTAATATTGCCATCCCCACCCAACACCTGCATGAAAGACAGCCATTTTGCTTTATTGGGGGGGGATCAGCTCTGTCAGCTTCCCGTGAATACTACTGCATGCTCTTTACTGGAGCTGTGCTGTACTGTATGACCACCTCTCTCTCCATAGTCAATTCCTTTGGCTTTTCTTCACGTTCCAGGTCCGTTCAATCATTTCAAGTCCAGTTTGCTGGGCTCCACCTCGGAGTCCAACATCAACAAGTACAGCACCATCAACAGGATCCCGCTGATTGCGCTCAACTTTGCAGAGCGGAATAACGAAAATAAGGCACAATCTCCTCCATCGTCAGAAAACACTATCATAGCACCCAAGGTCAAGGACAGAACGCACAACGTCACTGAAAAAGTCACACAGGTGAGACAGTTGACGCCATTTGTATGGAAAGCACATTTGACTGTTGTAACATTTGTTGGTATAATCACATTCAAATATATATATATTTTTTTCATACAACTTTCCTGTTACATCATGCAGAAAATAAGACATGTACCTAATGAATGCCTGACACATATGATTATTTTTTGGCGCTAATGGCTGCTTGGCCATCCTCAATGAATTGAGGTTTGTGCTCTGTGGAAAAACAAGTCCAGCAGTGTAGTGTGTAGCAGAAACTTGTGCCTAGGACAACTAACCGCTGTACAGTGACTGTCGTCTCATTAATGTCAGTGACAAACCTCAGCACAGTCTGTAGGATAGAAAACCAAGCTTTCCTTTGACAGGTGAAAACCAAGCACTCCTGACAATGACAATCTATAGAAGGGACAAGCCATTCTGACTCATAAATACAGCCATCATCCTACTGAACTCTCCATTTCTGTGTTGCTGTACCTTGAGTTGGCCATTCCACGGGTTTTTCACATCAGTAGCTGTCGGGATGCAATTAAGAATCCATAATTGTCAGAGCACATTAGGATCCAGAGGAGAGGAAAGCCACGTACTCACTGGCTATTAGATTACAACATTGCTTGAATAACCATAATAAGCCATAGAGTCCAACCATGGAGAAAAGCTTACAGAGATGTTAACCAAGCTGTTGAACGTTGGACACTGTCTGTTGTATCTATACCATTGTTATGAGTCAAGCACTACAAATGTCTAAAAAAGAGCACAAAGTAGTCTTTTCAAAAGATGTACGGCTAGGATACATTACCTGATTATCCTCCTTCAATACTGTCATATCATATCAAATTAATCAAAGTCAATAGATGAATTTACTACCACTTACTGCCAGAATGTGAGACGGTAAGGCAGTGATCCTGTGGAACACATCTATATTGGAAGGCACATGATTCACATCCCAAGACAGAGGCAATTGTCATGTCTGTCAATTGAGACTAGAGGACTGTGCAGCATTTACTCTCGGGTTAACTGAGTCAAGTGAGTTAAAAGCAGACTCTGGTTAAACTGTCAGATTAATATTTTGCCATTCCGACAAAGGTTTGACACTCATATCTACAGAGTAAAACTTTATTTCTATCAGAAGCCTAGTTAATTAGTGTTCTTAGTGGTTGCTGTCCCCTCTTCTCTCTCTGCTACTACAGGTACTGTCACTTGGCGCTGATGTCCTTCCAGAATACAAGCTCCAGACTCCACGCATGGACAGATTCACCATCCTCCACTACAGTCCCTTCAAAGCTATGTGGGACTGGCTCATCCTGCTGCTGGTCATCTACACAGCCATTCTTACTCCCTACTCTGCTGCTTTCCTACTCAATGACCGCGAGGAGCAAATGAGGCGCGAGTGTGGATACTCCTGCAATCCCCTGAACGTGGTGGATTTCATGGTGGACATCATGTTCATCGTTGACATTGTTATCAACTTCCGAACCACCTATGTGAATCTGAACGAGGAAGTGGTCAGCCAGCCAGGGAAGATTGCCATTCAATACTTCAAAGGCTGGTTCCTTATAGACATGGTGGCTGCAATCCCCTTTGACCTGCTTATCTTCGGTTCAGGATCAGATGAAGTAAGTCGTCCCTAATGCATGTCTTTCCCTGTGTTTTTCTCTCTGGGAGGTTTATTGCATATCACTTTAGCAGTGCTCCCATTCTTTTCCCATTTACTAAGCTCAGTTTTATGGGCTACTACTTAAAGCCTGCATTTCTCTGTCTCGTCTCTGAAAGGATTACTGTATTAAATTGCATGTTGCCTTTTTTTCCTTCTGAATGGCCGTCATTTCAAAATCCATTTACGTGGATTAATGGCTTACAAATGGCAATCAATGATGCATTTAAATGAGGGGAGAGTCAGCAGCGCTGTGTGCACAGCTTACATGCAGATGTGAAAGGCCCATTGGGAGGCAGGCTGGCTTGTTTATTTATGAGGGAATATCCCTTCAGGGTCTGGAGCCACTTCAGCGCTTTATCATGCTTTGTTGGCACACCAGAACATGAGAGACAGCTCGTGCTTATAAACCATAATCACCTATTCTACTGCTGCTGAGTCAGACTGAATATTGACAACAAACCAAAATTTAAACCAGTGTAATAAACCAAAACCATTCAATGTTAAATTTACCCCCAATTGTCTTCTATCTATGCCACCAAGGTTTGCCACCAAGGTTTGTCTCCAATTTTTTACCTTCAACTAATTTTTTTAATGTATGTTTTGGATGAAATTGAAACAGGATCTTTAGTACTGTAGAGCTACAGCTTATTTAAGGGTAATTGTTGACCATTTATATTAGTTTTCTTTATTGACCAACAGCAACCAGGTGTAGGGAGCTATTTTGTCACAACCTGCAAGTGTTAATGGATTTACATATTTGCCCTTTCAAAGCACAGTTTTTGTCTAAGACAGTAATGATCAGGGAGATTTGTAACCAAGCCAGCAGGCTCCCGTGCTGTGTTTAAGTTCTCCGCCATGCTTCAGTTGCTTATACCCTGCTGGCTGCACAACACACTATACATAACACAGTATTGTTTGTATTCCACTGTAGGTATTCCAGTAATATTTTTTGTAGACTTGAGACTATGCAATGTATTTTTATATGTATTATTGTGTAGGAGAATGTGGTAGTATGCTCGGCAAAAAAATTATAATAATACACTGACCGTTGTTTCCTTTGAACTAAATTAGTAATACATTTTTTTGTAATATTACGTACATATTTTTGTACTTGTACTTAGTAACAAGCTTTTGCTCAGTGGGAATAGCTTGAAAGAAAGTAGTGTGTTTTTGCCTGTCTTGCATCCCCTGAATAGTTTAATTGAGGAGGCTATTTTCTATTGGTAACGGACCTGTAATGCTACTTACTATAAGCCCTAGCTATGTGGAGCTAGATCAAACAGCTAAATGGGGCCAGGCAGGGATATGTACATGAGCACAGTGCTAGAAAGACACGCTGTACATGTACAGTATGTTCCTCAGCCGAGAACTGCTACAGAAAGCATCAAAGAATGTCCAGACTTAACAGCTGCTCATTCAATGTTTCAATTTGATCTGTTTCACACAATTACAGCATCGCCGCAGCTTCAACAATGACATTTCTACCCATTCAACAAACAAACATTCCCACGGCCACACACCAAAGTCTCATCCACACATACAGCGGGGTCCATAATAATTGGCACCCTTGATAAAGATTAGGAAAGAATACTATAACATCCAAATCAAATACTGAGCTATGTTGTATTCTAAAAAAAATATATATTGTTTAACAAGTACTGTAAGTATGAGGTACTTTTCTGCACCGCTGGTGTGCTTGGCCAAAGAGCTCTATTTGCATGTCATCTGACCATCGCACCGGTTCCAATCAAAGTGTCAATGTCGCTTATCAAACTGCAGGCAGTGCTACTGTATGGTCAGATAACATGAAAATACAGCTCTTTGCCCATGCACCACTGGTTGGTTTGGTGTTGAAAAACAGAAGCATATGCAGAGAAGTACCTCATACCTATGGTAAACTATGATGGTAGATTTTTGATGTTATGAGGCTATTTTGCTTCCACTGGTCCTGGGGCTGTTGTTAAAGGAGAATTGAGCTTTTTTACAACCATATCTACATTTTTGATATAAATGGCATATTATAGAAAGGTCCAGACACCGTTTTTCTCAATTTGACTTGTGTCTGAGAAACTTCTTCTTCGTTGTGCAGCATGTACTGTACGTGGGCTCTTCCATTAAAAAAATAATAATGTTTGGCCTTCCTGTGACATCGGGTGCTGTAGGTGTCATGTAGGGCAGGTAGTTTGCCCCCTGTGATGCGTTGTGCAGACCGCACCACCCTGTGGAGAGCCTTGTGGTTGAGGGCGGTGCAGTTGCCATACCAGGCTGTGATGCAGCCCCTACAGGATGCTCTCGATTGTGCATCTGTAAAAGTTTGTCAGGGTTTTGAGTGACAAGGCAAATTTCTTCAGCCTCCTGAGGTTGAAGAGGCGCTATTGCGCCACAATGTCGCTTATGGGCACAAACCCACCGTCGCTGGACCAGACAGGACTGGCAAAAAGTCCTCTTCGCTGACGAATCGCGGTTTGTCTCACCAGGGGTGATGGTCAGATTCACGTTTATCGTAGAAGGAATGAGCTTTACACCGAGGCCTGTACTCTGGAGTGGGATCGATTTGGAGGTGGAGTGGTCCATCATGGTCTGGGGAGGTGTGTCACAGCATCATCGGACTGAGCTTGTTGTCATTGCAGGCAATCTCAACGCTGTGCGTTACAGGGAAGACATCCTCCTCCCTCATGTGGTACCCTTCCTGCAGGCTCATCTTGACTTGACCCTCCAGCGTGACAATGCCACCAGCCATACTGCTCGTGTGGGGTAACCTCTCACAACAAGAACTGGCAAATCTGGTGCAGTCCATGACGAGGAGATGCACTGCAGTACTTAATGCAGCTGGTGGCCACACCAGATACTGACTGTTACTTTGATTTTGACTCCCCCTTTGTTCAGGGACACATTATTCCATTTCTGTTTGTCACATGTCTGTGGAACTTGTTCAGTTTATGTCTCAGTTGTTGAATCTTGTTATGTTCATACAAACATTTACACATGTTAAGTTTGCTGAAAATAAACGCAGTTGACAGCGAGAGGACGTTTAGCTCAGTATTTGTATTATTTATTTTATACAGTCTTTTTTAGCAACATGACATCTTATTAAGATCTATTCATATACACCCTCAGGAAGAATATGACACTTAAAAAAAATATTCTCACAAGTGAGCACTAAGATATGGTCATTTTCACATTTTCATAAATTCTTAGAATGTTTGGGAATTACGTATACCAAAGCATTTGTGAATATTCTATAACAATATAGAGTGGGAATGAGGCCGTGCATTTGGACAATCAATAGACATTGCAGTAAAGAAAACGTAATAAAAACCTCTGTCTCGTCCATGACTTGAGTCTACACAGACCAGTGCGCCATAGCCAATCAGAGCTACAGTAGGCCTTTATGCAAACAAGCCATTTGCCACACTGGCCTGCCATCATATACTTTAAACTGGACTGTGTGTTTCCAGGCAGTTGCAACAGCGCGACTTTAGATCATTAGAACGCATTAGCCAAAAGCCACAAAATACACCTGAATTGATTTCTGAAAATATGTACAGTAAATACCGTGGGAGTCCTCTTACATCTGGGAACTTTAAAGTCCTTTTTATCAAACAACCACTAATATGTAGGCTCTCTCAGTTATGCACATCAACAACTAATGCTAGCCAGAGCAAGATGAGCTAAAATCTAACGAAGCAACATTAGATAAACCCTCTCAAACATTTTCAGCTAGCTGGCAGTCAAAATCGCACTGATACACAATGGGTAAGTGTATCCTACTTGTCCTTCTGCAGCTGTAGCCTACTCGTCCTTTTGCTTGTCCCAAGCAAGCACCCAAGCTAACTGGCTAAAGTTGACTAGCTTGCTATCTAGCTACTTCCAGACACAAACGAGAGAACACCTCACTCTGACCATTTTATTCACCCTAGCAAAGGTGGTTAGGCTGTTTACATGTTATCTAGCGCGGTCATGACTAACTTTTTTTTTTTTTTGCCTACGTTTTGCTTATACCGGTCATATTCAGCGGGTGTTGCTCATTTTTTAAATTCATCAGTTGTTCTGCACTCTGACACACTCAGACGAGAGTACGCTGAAGTCTGAGTAGATGGCCAGTGAATTTGCAAACGCAAGAGATATGCTAACTGTGATAAGTCGTTCAAATTCTTTCTAGCTAACCAAATGACACCTGCATCTCTAGCTGTGTATAGCCACCAAAAAACGATATCAGGGGAAACATCAGTCAATCATCTGCTCCTCCAATGACATGACATCCTCCTAGCAGATAGCTAGCTATCTACTGTAGCTAATGTTAGGCTCTGTGTCTTTAGCTTGCTACATAAATAGATACGCTAACCTATTAGCCACGTTATGACTGACTTGTGATCATTGCCCTTGCTAGTTTGATTGTATTGACATTCACAGAGTTAGTTACATTCGTCAGTTTTTGTCCTAAATATTGAATCATGTAAACTGAAACAGTGGATCCCGAATGGAGGCAGCAAACAATGTACCAAGCCAGCTGTGATTTACAACCTAATAACAATATTTTTTGGACTACCAAGAAATGTATTGGTGAATTATATTAATCATGCATTAAACTGCATCCGGCCAATGACGTTGCCAGAGTACTAACCACCGGTCCATCATTGCGCACACCTGGCACTCATCATTATGCACACCTGTTAATCATTATGATTCACACCTGTTAATCATTATGATTCACACCTGGACTCCATTACCTTCATCATTTCCTCCCCTTTATATGTCACACTCTATGGTCACTCATCAGTTGGTATTGTTCTTGTGTATTGGCGGTCTGCCTTATGTTAGTTGCACCTGCTTCTGACTCACCGCCCCATCATTACAGAATACCAACTCAAAATATGGAATGGAAGCAGCAGGACAACCGGACGATTGATGAACAAGGTGACGTTCTTTGTCAACACCATGATCAGCTGGCTCAACTGGGGACGGCCATGGAAGATGTTCTCCACAGTCTACAACGTCTCAACAGCGGAGGATAATCTAGAGCCAGTCTATCCAACGAGTCAGCGGAGGATATTCTAGAGCCAGTCTACCCACCGAGTCAGCACACCAGACCATCGCTCAGGTCAGCGATGCCCGTCTATCCCTCCCAGAGAAATATGACGGGACACCATCCAAATGCCGTGGCTTCCTCCTTCAGTGCTCCCTCTATTTCGCACATCAGATGGGAGCCCCCTCCACTGAGAGATCTAAGGTTGCCATGGTTATTTTTCTGCTGACTAGGCGGGAATTGGAGTGGGCTACAGCCATCTGGGTGAGAGGAGGAGCTTGAGTCTCATGAGGGGTTCATGGCTCTGTTTAAATGTATTTTCGATCATCCCTCCGAGGGCAGAGGGAGGTCAGCGTCTGCTTCAGCTCCAGCAGGGGAATCAGACGGCTGCTGAGTATGCGCTTACCTTCCAGACAGTAGCAGCTTCCAGTGGATGGAATGAGCCGGCGCTCAGCACGTTATTTAGAGGAAGTCTGCGTGAGGAGGGCCAGACGGAACTGGCCTGCCGAGATGACAACCTCACCCTGGACGCACTCATTGCGATGGCCATCCATCTGGATAACCTCCTTCGGGAGCATCGGCATCTTCATCGCTTCTCTCCCTCTTTCGGCGAGTGCCTGAACCCATGGAGGTAGGGGTCACATGCCTTCCAGCGGTGGACGACTCAGACGGATACAGCTGGGGCTCTGTCTGTACTGTGGCCAGGGAGGGCCCAAGCACCAGCGGTGTCTGTTACTTCAGAATCAGGTATCCACTAGAGCAGAGGGACAGTCACGTGATGTTACATCACCTGGACCATGAGTGAGTATTCCATCTACTGCTCTTTGTAGTACCCTTCACTCTGGTTGACTGTCCCTCATTCCCCGTGTCTACAGCTTTAGTGGATTCCGGTGACTATGAATCAGACCCTTGCCCCCTCTCTCAATATTACTACATACCCGCTCTCCTCTCCTTTACCGGTTCAAGGTCTTGATTGTCGGCCTCTAGGATCCAGAACAATCACACACATCACCCAACCACTCACCCTCACAGTGGAGCCCAATCACCAGGAAAACATCCCCTTCATCACCAGTGCACCAGGTCACAAGAGCATCCTATGCCTACCTTGGCTTTAGCGCCAGAACCCTACCATCTCATGGTCAGGTATGAGAATCACTGACTGGTCACCTGAATGCCGGAAGACCTGCTTCCCTGTCCCCTGTGGTTCCACATCGGTTGAGAGTTCTGTGGTTGCCCTCCAGCCCAACATCCCAGAGGAATATCAGGATCTAAGGGAGGTATTCTCCAAGACCCGCGCTACCTTCTTCTTCGTGGCCAAGAAGGAGGGGGGATTACACCCTTGTATCGATTAACGTGGACTCAATGACATCACCACAAAATATCATACCCTCTCCCATTGGTGCCATCGAGCAGCTCCGTGGGGCCCAGTTCTTCACCAAACTGGACCTGCGGAGTGCCTACAATCTCATTTGCATCCGTAAGGGGATGAGTGGAAGACGGCGTTCAGCACAATGTCTGGTCACTACGAGTACTTGGTTATGCCCTTTGGCTTAGCCAATGCTCCGTCAATGTTCCAGGCATTTGTCAACGAGGTGTTTAGGGACACGGTAGGACGTCAGGTGACTGTTTACACCGATGCCATCCTAATCTTCTCGACCAACCTGGAAGATCACATCACTCACGTTTGAGCAGTCCTGGAATGCCTCTTGGCTAACCACCTGTTTGTCAAGGCGGAGAAGTGCCAATTCCACCAGAGGGCTGTCTCCTCCTTGGGCTACCAAATCAGCCCGCAGGGAGTGAGGATGTAGAACAAGAAGGTAGATGCGGTAAGGTCATGGCCAGTCCCAACCACCAAGGGGTTACAATGGTTTTTGGGGTTTGCCAACTTTTACCGCCGCTTCATCAGGAACTTCAGCGCCGTCACCGCCCCTCTCACCTCCCTCCCTCCTCAAGGTTGGGTTGGCCTCCAGCAGTTGACGAGGCCTTTCGTCTCCTCAAGGGGCGTTTCACCTCCGCCCCTTTGCTGAAACACAGATCCCATGCTACCTTTTGTGTTTGAGGTAGACCGTATCTACAATTCGGAGAGGGTCCTGTCCAGAGGGCACCCATAATCCCATCCTCCTGAATCGTGGGTCCAGTGGTTTGGAACATAGAAATGGACATTCGCCAGACTATAGAGAGGGAGCCTGCACCCAGATATTGTCCTCCCACGCGCATCTACGTTCCCACAGGGATAAGGGATAGGCTGCTGGACTGGGCACACAGCTGTTGTCGCTGGATATCCAGGTATTTCTCGCACCATCCATTCCCTCACTGAGAAACACTGGTGGCCCACCATGGTGCAGTATGTTACACGGTATGTCAACTCCTGTTCCGTGTGTGTTCAAACCAAGTCCCCCCGGAATGCTCCAGCAGGGAAGCTCCTGCCGCTTCCCGTGCCTCAGTGACCTTGGCTTCCCGTCCATTGTCAGAAGGAACAGGCAGACCGTCACCGCAGTGAGACCCCTGTGTTCCATCCTGGGGATCGCGTCTGCCTGCCCTGCAAGAAACTGATCCCCCAGTTTGTGGGGCCATTCAAGGTTCTCCGGAGGGTGACATACAAGATACAATTACCCAGTCACTACCGTATCTCACCCTCTTAACATGTCTCCCATCTCAGGCCAGTTGTTCCTGGTCCCCTAGCTGATGCTGTCCCTCACACCTCCTTGACATCGAGGGGGGCCCGGGGTACGCTGTCAGATCCTTACTGGACTCCTGACGTTGTGGGGGTCTGCTCCAGTTTCTGGTGGACTGGGCAAAGTATGGCCCAGAGGAGCGGTGTTGGGTTCCGGTGGAGGACATTCTGAACCCCAACATCATACGTGATTTACCCCTTCTCCAACCGGACCAACCCGCTCCTCGTCCTCGGGGTTGTCCCCCTGGTCGGCGTCGTCCTGCGGCTGGAGCCGCACGTTAGAGGGGAGGGGGTACTGTCACGTCTGCTCCTCCCCTCCGGCGTACGACGTTGCCAGAGTACTAACCACCGGTCCTGGGATTCATCATTACGCGCACCTGTTACTCATTATAATTCACACCTGATTCACATTACCTTCATAATTTCCTCCCCTTTATATGTCACTCTCCCATGTACACTCACCATTTGGTGTTATTCTTGTGTATTGGTGTTCTACCTTATGTTAGTGTCGCGTTCTTGGTTTTATTAAATCGTTGCACCTGCATCTGACCCACCGCCCCATCATTATAATACGTCATGGAATGCTGAGTCAAATGGAACCAAATTTTAAAACCTCTTATTAAGTCGGTTTTGTAGCAAAAACTGTGAATTTGATATTTTTGACTGATGATTGTCTGTTAAATATCTGCAATGTAGTGAAAATGCTGTCATTTCCACTTTAAGGGTGCCAATAATTATGCACCCCACTGTACATTAGAACCACTGTCAGTGTTATCAATTACGGACCCTTTAAAAATAATGAATGGCAGCCAGGGTCATATTAATTGTCAAGTAAACAAATTATCTCCCTAAAGAGAACGATGGTGTAAGTGTAGCCATTGCTGATGAGAGAGCAAGCAGCAACCTCCCTAGGTATCATTCATTGTGTTGCCTTCCTCCCACCCAGACTTCAATAAAGCAGGATTTATCTGCCGGCTGCTTGTATCACAGCTCCGTGTTAATTCGTCCTTGACCAGAGAGTCATTACATTGAAAGTCGCCAAGATTAAGTCTTTGAATTATACTGTTGAGACGAGTGCTGAGAAAGCTCATTACTGTTGAAATAGTGAATTTGACTCTTTTTCCAGCCTTTTTTAAAGCAGAGGTGTAAGCTAACTTTGGTAAAACATCTGTCGGACTGAAGTATATTTTAATGCAGCTGTGTGATATTAATATACTGTAAGTTAGTGCACACTTTGCATATAAATCAAATGCAGTAAATACATTGAGTATACCAAACACTAGGAACACCTTTCTAATATTGAGTGGCACCCCACCTCTACAAGGTGTCGAAAGCGTTCCACAGGGATGCTGGCCCATGTTGACTCCAATGCTTCCCACAGTTGTATAAAGTTGGTTGGATGTCATTGGGTGGTGAACCATTCTTGATACACATGGGAAACGGTTGAGCATGAAAACCCAGCAGCATTGCAGTTCTTGACACAAACCGGTGCGCCTGGCACCTACTACCATACCCTGTTCAAAGGCACATATTTTGTCTTCCCTATCCATGTGTCAATTGTCTCAAGGCTTAAAAAATCCTTCTTTAACCTGTCTCCTCCCCTTCGCCTACACGGATTGAAGTGGATTTAATAAGTGACATCAATAAGGGACCATAGCTTCCACCTGGATGCACCTGGTCAGTCTATGTCATGGAAAGACAAGGTGTTCTTAATGTTTTTTACACTCAGTATTTCTTTAGTAAAAGGTGGAACATATTTCACAGTGTCTGGTCATGTCTCTTGGAGTGCTTGTTAAATATGCACCGTATGTTTTGTCTCTTTAGACTACCACTCTGATTGGCCTGTTAAAGACAGCCCGACTGCTGCGATTGGTGCGTGTGGCCAGGAAACTGGATCGTTACTCTGAGTATGGAGCTGCTGTGCTAATGCTACTCATGTGCATCTTTGCACTTATTGCTCACTGGCTAGCCTGCATATGGTACGCCATTGGCAATGTGGAGAAGCCTTACCTGGAGCACAAGATTGGTTGGCTCGACAATCTGGGTGTCTCCATTGGCAAGAGGTATAACTACAGTGACCCTAGTTCTGGGCCCTCCATCAAGGACAAATATGTCACAGCACTTTACTTCACATTCAGCAGTCTAACCAGCGTGGGCTTTGGGAATGTCTCCCCAAATACCAACTCAGAAAAGATCTTCTCTATCTGTGTCATGCTGATCGGCTGTGAGTCTGAACTATTCATTGTGTAACTTTTGTCCTTAAATTGACGAGATTGGTTGTACAAATCAATGCATATTATGAAAACACCAAATAATTGTACCCCTGCCTTTATATATGTCTGTGTTGTTCAGCCCTCATGTATGCCAGCATCTTCGGTAACGTCTCAGCCATCATCCAGCGGCTGTACTCTGGCACAGCAAGATACCACACCCAGATGCTCCGGGTTCGAGAGTTCATCCGCTTCCATCAGATCCCCAACCCACTAAAGCAGAGACTGGAGGAGTACTTCCAACACTCCTGGACCTACACCAACGGCATCGACATGAACACGGTAAACAGAACAGAACCTCAAATCAGCATACCAACATAGTTAAATCCTCTTTCTTGCCAATGTGATCCTCGTGCAAAATGCTTTAAAAAAAAAACATTTTTATTTTTTATTTCTGCTTTTCGATTGGAATAACATCTACGCTGGTAAGAGCAGGAGGTATATATTCTATATTATTATATTATATACATATAATGTGAAAGTATGCACTGTAACCATTTCCATTTTCGCTTAATTGCTTGACATTTTTCTTTGGCTTTCAAAACATATTATAATATTTGGCTCTCAAAACATCTCATAATAGCCCATCATGTGTCGACAGAAGACAAATCAGCAACACCATAAACCACGACCATTGTCATTGTCATCATCACCACTTTTCTTTTCAGTTTTTGAGTGAAGTGTTTCAGTTTCCATACCATCTCCTGTGTTCTGTGTGCCAACACTGAGCTTCCACATGCATGCCGGATTCTCATTACAAGAGTGCCTTGCGCTGAGGCTAAGGGCATATGTCACAGGTTGGCTTGCATGTGGCTGCATGAGCTTGCTGAAAGGATATAGTAGTGTTTTCTTCTTATAAAATCAAATACAATTTTATTCGTCACCATGCTTCGTAAACAACAGCTGTAGAGGAAGAGTGAAATTCTTACCTTCCCAACAAAGCAGAGTAAGAAAATAGAGAAATAACAGAAAAGTAAAACACATAATAATAAATACATAATAATATCTTGGCGATATACACGGGTACCAGTACCGAGTCGATGTGCAGGGGTACGAGGTAATTGAGGTAGATATGTACATATACTGTAATTAAGTGACAGTAGCAGCAGCATTATGTGATGAGTCAAAAAATGGTGTGCAATAAGGGTCAATGCAGATAGTTAAATAGCTTACCAAATATTTACCCGGACTAACTACACTGCAAGACCAAAAGTATGTGGACACCTGCTCGTCGAACATCTTATTACAAAATCAAATCAAATTCTATTTGTCACGTGCCGAGAACAACAGATGTAGACCTTACATTGAAATGCTTACTTACAACCCTTAACCAACAATGTAGTTTAAAAAAAATAATTATAGAAATATAAGGAGCAACAATAAAATAACAGTAGCCAGGCTATATGAAGGGGGTTCCGGTACAGAGTACAGAGTCAATGTGTTAATATGGAGTTGGTCCCCCCCTTTGCTGCTATAACAGTCTCCCCTCTTCTGGGAAGTCTTTCCACTAGATGTTGGAACATTGCTGCAGGGATTAGAGATCCCTACAGGCTGTCTTATCGTTTTGGGTGATCAAGCCTACCACTGTTGTGTCATCGGCAAACTTGATGATGGTGTAGGAGTCATGCCCGGCCACCAAGCACGTACCCTTGAGGGGCCCTGTGTTGAGGCTCAGCGTGGAAGATGTGTTGTTGCCCACTCTCACCACCTGGGGGCATTCTGTCAGGAAGTCCAGGGTCCAGTTGCAGAGGGAGGCGTTCAGTCCTAGGGTCCTTAGCGTAGGGATGAGCTTGGAGGGATGTACAGGTATTCAGTGAACAACCGTTCTCACAGGTGTCCCTCTTGTCCAGGTGGATAAGGGCAGTGTGGAGGGAAATAGAGTGTTGTGACATTATTAATGTAATGACTGCTATTAATCAAATAATTACCTACTACATTTAATTATTACTACATTAAATGAATCATGTAACAATTAACTCATTAGGAATTTGGGGCACCACGGGAGCAGTTGTTTACAGAGGTACTATCTCCCGACTTAAACTCTAAAGATTATATAAATATCTCTTACATCAATAAGAGTCCATTATTAATTATTACCTCATCAGTCTCATTCTTGGATATCTGCCCAAACCTTAACCTAAGTATTGGATCAGTGATACACAAATTGGCTTAATTATTTATTTACTGACTAACTAAATCATCACACAGAATATGTAAACACACACAGCATAGGTTATTGATTACATACATAATAGAATGAAAACAGGTCCCTAGTGGACTAGCAAAAGCATGACCGTTTGGTTACACAATGGAAAGAGAGGGGTATGTACATATATGTACATACATTTGGAAACAACACTCACCGTAACCAGAATATTTAGCACCCTAACAACCGCTCATTCGGATTAGAAATGCAATATATGTTTACGAGTAGATTATATTTCCCTGTCGAAACCACTCGATCCGTCTATGGGAAGTGGTTTGATGTAAGTCTCTGGTTGTCCACTAGAGGTCGCAATGTCCTTCTTAGTTGTAGGCTTTTTCTGTCTTGGAGTGTTCATTAGAATAGATACCTCAGGTGGTGAGAGGGATCTGTTCTCCCCTCTCATCTTCAGTCAAATATCCTAGACTACTTTACATACACAGATGCCGACTGTGAATGTTTGGTCTAGTCTTTAACTTCTTAAGAGTTAAGTTAAGAGTTTCAGAGGGTCTTACCATTTTCAGCCGTGTAGCCACCGCTCCACGCTGTCTGGTCTTGTAGTTTTAACCATTTCAACGTGTGGGCCATGACCTCACGTTCTCTGGTCTAATATGTACAGCACTTTGAGATATCAGCTGATGTACGAAGGGCTATATAAATACATTTGATTTGATTAGTGAGTCCTTTTAAGCACTCTGGTCTTGGAGGGTGTTCCCTCATGTTGACACGAACTCTGAGCTCACTTGTGCCCAGTCAGTAGCCATGCCCAAGTCTCATTTAGAAGGCTAAAATCACATTGCTATCTTCACAACAGTATTCTCATATTTTTTTTATCATATCATTTTTACAACATTTAGATGTAAACCTGATATGTAAAGTGTGAAAGCTCTTAAAGTTACAATGTTTCTTTTCTAATGTCTTTCTCAGCCTTTTTATGACATCACAAAATAGACATTAATTTTCCATATTCCATCTCTCATCATTCCCAACATTCGGATGTTGAAATATATTGTCCCAGTGTCCTTTGTTTTTTGTTGTAGTTTTGGGCAGCAAACTCTTCATAAGACACAAAGACATTTCAATCACCCAAACTAGAAACCAAAAGGAGTCGGCCTGCTGCATTACAATTTACAATTGACGTGAGGTGTCATAAAGCCACCACATCAACCCCCCCCCCCCCTCTCTGAGGGAGACAGAGCTCTGTAGAGCTGATCCAGTTTTAACCGGATCTTTGGATCCTCACAGGAGAGTCATGACAAGAGATTGTGTCATCTGTGGATCTGTTGGTGCGGTATGCAAATTGGAGTGGGTCCAGGGTGTCTGGTATAATGGTGTTGATGTGAAACATGACCAGCCTTTCAAAGCATTTCATGGCTACAGATGTGAGTTATACGGGGCGATAGTCATTTAGACATGTTACCTTGGCGTTCTTGGGCACAGGGACTTTGGGGGTCTGCTTGAAACATGTAGGTATTACAGACTGGATCAGTGAGAGGTTGAAAATGTCTGTGAAGACACTTGGCAGCAGGTCAGTACATATCCTGGTAATCTGTTTAAAATGTCTTACTTACATTGGCTATGGAGAGTGTGATCATCCAGAATAGCTGGTTCTCTCATACATGGTTCAGTGTTGCTAGCCTCAAAGCGAGCATAGTAAGCATAGGCATTTAGCTCGTCTAGTAGGCTTGCATCAATGGGCAGCTCGCGGCTGGGTTTTCCTTTGTACTCTGTGATAGTTTACAATCCTTGCCACATCCAATGAGCGTCAGAGCCGGTGTAGTAGGATTCGATCTTAGTCCTGTATTGACGTGTTGCCTGTTTGATGGTTTGTCGGAGGGCGTAGCATGATTTCTTATAAGAGTCTGGATTAGTGTCCCGCTCCTTGAAAGCGGCGGCTCTAGCCTTTAGCTAAGTGCAGACGTTGACTGTAATCCATGGCTTCTGGTTGGGATATGTACGTACAGTCACTGTAGAGACGACTTCGTCAATGCACTTATTAATTATGCCAGTGACTGATCTTGTAAACTCCTCAATGCCATCGGATGAATCCTGGAACATATTACAGTCTGGTAGCTTAGCATCCGCTTCATCGGACCACTTCCGTATTGAGCGCGTCATCGGTACTTCCTGTTTCTAAAAACGTACAGTATCTTTCATTGTGAAAAAAGGTCTGAACAGTCTGTGTGAGTGTATACAGTAGTTACATTTGCATCACTTTACATCACTGAAACACTTCATTATCATAGTAATTTCCATGTGGGCCAACAGAGGAATAGTTTAACCTAGGTTCATTCCTATGTATTGTAAAGGTAAGTATATCCTTTTATTGTTTTTGTCACTACAGGTAGCCTACTTTAAATTCCAGGAGATGAAAACACTTTTGAGATACCGTAACCATTTGAGAAGGGTGATCATAACTATGAAAACAAATATATAAAACCCAATTGGTTGACTCAAGAGGTGATCCACGTTGGCTGCATCCTATAATTGTTCAATTTCTCCACACATACTGTAGGTGTTAAAAGGATTCCCTGAGTGTCTTCAGGCAGATATCTGCCTCCACCTCAACCAGGATCTGTTGGAGAGCTGCAAGGCCTTCCATGGAGCTACCAAGGGCTGCCTGAGAGCCCTGGCCATGCGCTTCCAGACCACCCACGCCCCCCCAGGGGACACCCTGGTCCACTCTGGAGACGTCCTCACAGCACTTTACTTCCTGTCTCGGGGCTCCATAGAGATCTTGAAGGATGACATTGTGGTGGCCATTCTGGGTAAATGCAGTTGAACTATAAATAGAAATGGGTGATTTTTTTCCTGGTCAGATCATATGTTTTATTTTTAAATTTAACCAGGTAAGTCAGTTAAGAAAAGTATATTAATTACAATGACAGCCTACCAGGGAACAGTGGGTTAACAGCCTTGTTCAGGGGTAGAACAACATATTTTCACCTTGTCACTTCAGGGATTTGATCCAGCAACCTTTTGGTTACTGGCCCTATGCTCTAACCACTAGGCTACCTGTTGCCATATGGTCAAGTGAAACTCCTACATTATAAAATTATATACTAGTTGTTAATGGAAAACTCCACCCAAAAACAATCCATTTGTATTTGTTTTGCATGTGAGCAATCAACTTTCAAAATACAGAAATACAGACGGTAAGATACATTTAGCATCACATCGGGTATATTGCATTTAGCATCATATGATGCAAAACGCAGAATCCCATGATACAAAATGCATCATACCGGCTGTATTTCTGTATTTTGAATTTTTTTTAAACAATTGCTCACATGCAAAACATTTTGGGACTATATCAACAACAGGACAATGGGGGAAAAAAAAATAGTTTTTGGGTGGAGTTTTCCTTTAAGGCTAAGAGTTTTTCATGACCATGTGATCTGAGCAGTAAAAACTCCAGGCTCTCATACATGCTGATTGGAAAACATGCTAATGCTTATTGGTAGCTTTTTGAGGCATGACAAGACACATTGCTACTTACTGTACTGTCAGGGCAGTATTGAAAGGACCCAACCAAGTGGAGAACTGTGGTTGGTGAGACATTTTTCTAACAATGGTTTAAGGAGCACTTACTCTGGCATGAGCATGAGCATTAATATTACAATTAATTTCTTCTGTGTTTATACAATTAAAGCAGACATTTTTTTTTTTTTTTGCATGTTTGCTGGACGAGTTGATTTAAATGATTGATTCGAATGATTCCGTCCTAGACCATGGTAGGATCTTCGTGCTCGTATGATATTTGCAGATATGTTGCGCTAGATGTCAGCTCAGGCAGGGATACACAGTGCCACCTCCCAAAGGAAAGATGGGCGGTTTTTCAAACACTGATCCACTGCAGCAGACCTCTTGTTCAAATCCAACAACTGACTGGAACAATGTGTTCTGTCTAGGCTACCCAGAATCGTAACATTCTCCTCGTAAGCTTAAACACCTGAATGTATTTTATACCAGTTGTCTTACCTGGTTATGATTTTACTTCTCACATTTAGACAAGAACCGTGACTAGAGAAGTTAGAAAGGCTTCCATTCTTAAGGTCCTGTCTGTTAAGGCATTAGGACTGTTCATCAGACATGATGGAGGCTCTGACATTTCTATTAAGTGCCACTGTGTGAGACTGTTTGGCAACTTCGAAGAGCACAGTGTAATGCTAGTTTAATAGCTACAAAAGTGAAGGAACACAGAACAGAAGCATATAGCTAGGCTTAAAGGGGTAGTTCACACAAATGACAAAATTACATAATGGTTCTCCTTAGTGGCCGGAAAAATCTTATCATGCTCTCAGCAGAGCATTTAAAGATTTGCAGCCATTAAAAGAGCAGCGACAGCCATTTCCCTGTGCTCTTTGATATCGCAAAACAGTCTCACGCGGAACCGCTTCACGGAAATGTCAGAGCCTCCACCCTGTCTGATGAACAGTCCTAACGCCTTAACAGACAGGACCTTGGGAATAGAAGCCTACCCGACTTCAGAAAGAAAACTCTGCATAGAGATATGTTTAACCGTTTGTTCAACAGTGCAAGCTCTACCAATCCCCCTTGCATGAACACATAACCTAACAGGTGGAGGCTGGGTTGCTGATGGGAGCAGAAAGCCAGGCCAGAGTAGCGGTAAGCAGCATGCAGCAGCAGGTTGAGAGAGCAGACCCGTAAAGCTTAAATACCCACCCAATAAGGTAGGAGTGATTAATACTAGCCTCTAATTGGTACCATCTCAGCTGATGGGTCAGCTGAGGCGGGGCACTCGGGTTTCCTTTCTGAACCCGGCTCCGCTTAATTTCAGAAAGAAAACGGCACGTTGAAAAATGTTTAACCATTTGTTCAGCAATGAATAACGCAAGATTTTGCAATATAGGCTCTACTCCTTCAGGGTAACTCACTGCCGGAGCGAAGCATCCATTATAAGATATAGCCTACGGGCAGTGGGTGCGGTAAACTATCCCAATCCCCCAAAACTGCAGAACTTTACGCCAGACGCTTAGGTGTAGCTATGGCAGAAGCGCCGTTGAAAATATTATCATCGAATGACCCCCTAAAGGAATCCTATCACGCAAATTAATCTTAAATAGATTGTTAATCATACAGTGCCTTGCGAAAGTATTCGGCCCCCTTGAACTTTGTGACCTTTTGCCACATTTCAGGCTTCAAACTTAAAGAAATAAAACTGTATTTTTTTGTGAAGAATCAACAACAAGTGGGACACAATCATGAAGTGGAACGACATTTATTGGATATTTCAAACTTTTTTAACAAATCAAAAACTGAAAAATTGGGCGTGCAAAATTATTCAGCCCCCTTAAGTTAATACTTTGTAGCGCCACCTTTTGCTGCGATTACAGCTGTAAGTCGCTTGGGGTATGTCTCTATCAGTTTTGCACATCGAGAGACTGACATTTTTTCCCATTCCTCCTTGCAAAACAGCTCGAGCTCAGTGAGGTTGGAAGGAGAGCATTTGTGAACAGCAGTTTTCAGTTCTTTCCACAGATTCTCGATTGGATTCAGGTCTGGACTTTGACTTGGCCATTCAAACACCTGGATATGTCTATTTTTGAACCATTCCATTGTAGATTTTGCTTTATGTTTTGGATCATTGTCTTGTTGGAAGACCAATCTCCGTCCCAGTCTCAGGTCTTTTGCAGACTCCATCAGGTTTTCTTCCAGAATGGTCCTGTATTTGGCTCCATCCATCTTCCCATCAATTTGAACCATCTTCCCTGTCTCTGCTGAAGAAAAGCAGGCCCAAACCATGATGCTGCCACCACCATGTTTGACAGTGGGGATGGTGTGTTCAGCTGTGTTGCTTTTACGCCAAACATAACGTTTTGCATTGTTGCCAAAAAGTTCAATTTTGGTTTCATCTGACCAGAGCACCTTCTTCCACATGTTTGGTGTGTCTCCCAGGTGGCTTGTGGCAAACTTTAATCAACACTTTTTATGGATATCTTTAAGAAATGGCTTTCTTCTTGCCACTCTTCCATAAAGGCCAGATTTGTGCAATATACGACTGATTGTTGTCCTATGGACAGAGTCTCCCACCTCAGCTGTAGATCTCTGCAGTTCATCCAGAGTGATCATGGGCCTCTTGGCTGCATCTCTGATCAGTCTTCTCCTTGTATGAGCTGAAAGTTTAGAGGGACGGCCAGGTCTTGGTAGATTTGCAGTGGTCTGATACTCCTTCCATTTCAATATTATCGCTTGCACAGTGCTCCTTGGGATGTTTTAAAGCTTGGGAAGTCTTTTTGTATCCAAATCCGGCTTTAAACTTCTTCACAACAGTATCTCGGACCTGCCTGGTGTGTTCCTTGTTCTTCATGATGCTCTCTGTGCTTTTAACGGACCTCTGAGACTATCACAGTGCAGGTGCATTTATACGGAGACTTGATTACACACAGGTGGATTGTATTTATCATCATTAGTTATTTAGGTCAACATTGGATCATTCAGAGATCCTCACTGAACTTCTGGAGAGAGTTTGCTGCACTGAAAGTAAAGGGGCTGAATAATTTTGCACGCCCAATTTTTCAGTTTTTGATTTGTTAAAAAAGTTTGAAATATCCAATAAATGTCGTTCCACTTCATGATTGTGTCCCACTTGTTGTTGATTCTTCACAAAAAAATACAGTTTTATATCTTTATGTTTGAAGCCTGAAATGTGGCAAAAGGTCGCAAAGTTCAAGAGGGCCGAATACTTTCGCAAGGCACTGTACGTGCATACTGAGCCACGTATAACTCTGATGTATCTCTTGTGACGTATCGCCGGGTACCCTCGCTTGAGGCAAGATGAGCGTCAATCTTGGCACATGTGACCATCTGCCTACCCTGCCACTCAGCAGTTTGAACCCAGCCGCCCTAAAGAAGCACCGACAGGTGCCAACACTGAACTATATGAGTAGCCTAATCTATGGCCGACGTGAAATATCTACTACAATACATCCTAAGTATTAAGCACCCAGCCAAACCACCTGTGCTTAACTTTTGGCATCCAAAATCTCCCTGGCGTTGTAATCTAATATAGCATTCATAGGAAGCACAGGACCACGTGCTTTGGTCGTCAGTGTGGACGCAGGGACAGAGAGAAGTCATGGAAGCAGCACCGATGCTAAATTAAAATGTTCTGCATATCAGGAGATAGCCCGCAGCGTTTGCAGAGGAGACAGAGCCGTGATGTAAACCAGTATCTCGCATCGGTGATGAATAATTGATCGCCCAGCGTGGCCAGTGGTCGCTACTGCGGGTAGCGTAACATGGAATAAAGGACAGAAACCAGTGTTAGTTTGAGCAGTGACTAATGGCATGCCTTTACCCTTTCTATTCGTTTGGGAATGTGAGTGTCCATAATTAAATCGGAAAATCGTGGGTTAATGCAATGATTAAAGAAAAATTTGTGCAAAGTGTATTCCCCAACCGTAAAACAATCCTGTAGAAATCCATAAGACGACTGCCTCTAATAATATCATTGTATGAACCAGAACACCCTTCCCTTAATGTGAATCCATTGAGGGTAACCTTTCGCATTGCCTGAAGATGGCTCTTTTGAAGCCCAGGAGGCAGAGAGAGCTCTCATCTTGGTGTATGAGGATATTCTACTTATGCACGGGCTGACAATCATGATCATATAGCAATACTGCATCAACTCAGGTAGGTTTCGCAATCTCAGAATACATCAATTTTAACGTCGTAGTAGCAGAGGATCAGAGTGATCAATTGAGAAACAGTAGCAGCGCCGATTCAGAATTGGGCGCCAATAGCTCAGACCAAGCCCTCAGCTCTGACGAAGGAACCAGAGCCGTGATGAGTTCCAGTATCTTGTCACTGATTACCAGCATCAATGTTGAACAGAGGTTTGCCAGGTGCTGCCCAAGCTCAGCATGCAGGCAGCATAACATGAAAGAGAGGACAAAGTGATCTTAGTTCTGGTGATGATGACAATGTTCCAAATTTGACAGTCCATAATGCAAACAGATCTTACGAAATCAATTAAAGGGAAGGAACACTTTGTTCATTCAGACCTCTGGGAAAGTGTAACGTAAACCCAACACTTGCCTTAACGTGAACTCAAACTTGTGCTACTGAGAAAGAGGAGAGATACTGTATTCTGATATACGTTTGTTGCTTTTCCTTAGGCCATGGAGAGTAGGCAGACAGATGGATTCTTGAGCAGCCGGCACGCTGAAGGGTCCTGACACCCAAATTGAACAGAATCCCTGCTATTGGAGCATAAGGCACATTTGCCGTACTGAAATTGGAATAGAAAAGGCATATGTGTTTATATAACAGAAGACATTGTACAGAGAGAAGACCATACAGTAGACTGCTGCAGAGAGCCACAGCTCAGCCATGGCATACCATCACATGGCATAAAACATACAGTATAATTAACAAACCCCGAAAACCGCAGCTAATGTTAGCTAAGTATCCACTTTGTCTAAATAGCCTAATGTCCTACTGAAATTGCTCAGCAGTAGCTTATGCATCTGCAGCATGCACAGTGAGAGTGACCTGATAATGAAAACCTAGACCTAAAAATAGTCTACTTGAACTAAAGGCTAATGTCTAATGTCTAACCTGATAATGAAAGAAATAGACCCAATATAGTTCATTCGGAAAGTATTCAGACCCCTTCACTTTTTCCAAATTTTGTTACATTAGAGCCTTATTCTAAAAATGATTAAATTGTTTTTTTCCCCCTAATCAATATTCACACAATACCCCATAATGACAAAGCAAAAATAGTTTTTAAAATAAAAATTAACAATAAATCACATTTACATAAGTATTTAGACCCTTTACTCTGTACTTTGTTAAAGCACCTTTGGCAGTGATTACAATCTCAAGTCTTCTTGAGTATGATGATACAAGCTTGGCACACCTGTATTTGGGGGGGTCTCCCATTCTTCTCTGCAGATCCACTCAAGCTCTGTCAGGTTGGATGGGGAGCGTTGCTGCACAGCTATTTTCAGGTCTCTCCAGAGATGTTAGATCAGGTTCAAGTACAGGCTCTGACTGGGCCACTCAAGGACATTCAGAGACTTGGCCTGAAGGCACTCATGCATTGCCTTTACTGTGTGCTTAGGGTCGTTGTCCTGTTGGAAGGTGAACCTTCGCCCCATTCTGAGGTCCTGAGCACTCTGGAGCAGGTTTTCATCAAGGATCTCTCTGTACTTTGTTCCGTTCATCTTTGCCTCGATCCTGGCTAGTCTCCCAGTCCCTGCCACTGAAAAACATCCCCACAGTGTGATGCTGCCACCACCATGCTTCACCGTAGTGATGGTATTGGCCAGGTGATGATCGGTTCTTGGTTTCCTCCAGACATGACACTTGGCATTCAGGCCAAAGAGTTCAATCTTGGTTTCATCAGACCAAAGAATCTTGTTTCTCATGGTATGCCTTTTGGCAAACTCCAAACGGGCTGTCATTTGCCTTTTACTGAGGAGTGGCTTCCGTCTGGCCCCTCTACCATAAAGGACTGATTGGTGGAGTGCTGCAGAGATGGTTGTCCTACTGGAAGGTTCTCCCATCTCCACAAAGGAACTCTGGAGCTCTGTCATGGGTGACCATCGGGTTCTTGGTGACCTCCCTAACCAAGTCCCTTCTCCCCCAAATGCTCAGTTTGGCCAGGCGGCCAGCTCTCGGAAGAGTCTTGGTGGTTCCAAACTTCTTCCATTTAAGAATGATTGAGGCCATTGTGTTTTTGGGGACCTTCAATGCTGTACCCTTCCCAAGAACTTTGCCTCGTCACAATCTTGTCTCAGAACTCTACAGACAATTCTTTCAGACATGGCTTGGTTTTTGCTCTGACATGAACTGTCAACTGATAGAAAGGTGTTTGTCTTTCCAAATCATGTCCAATCAATTTAATTTATCACAGGTGGACTCCAATCAAGTTGTAGGAACATCTCAAGGATGATCAATGGAAACAGGATGCACCTGAGCTCAATTTCGAGTCTCATAGCAAAGGGTCTGCATACTTATGTAAATAAGGTATGTGTGTTTTTCATTTGTAGTATATTTTCAAAAGATATGTAGCGGTTTTCGCTTCAACATTATGGAGTATTCTGTGTAGATTGATGAGGAACATATTTTATTTAATACATTTTAGAATAAGGCTGTAACGTAACAAAACGGGTCAAGGGGTCTGAATACTTTCCGAATGCACTGTAAATTACTAGATATGCCTGCACATAAGAGTGTCTGAATAAGCTCTAACAGAGCTTCCCATAAGGGACCATAAATGCTTGATCGTCAACAATGATCGCCATATGGGTGTTTAGCAAGCCCACCACATGCTAGGTAATGCCAGTATCAACAGCCCATCCAACATGCTGAAACTATAGCAAGCTTTGATTCGTCACCGCACAGCTATACACGTCAGCTTACATACTAAGGACCAAGGTGTCCATTCCAAATCTGAGGAAGAAAGGTTAGGTTTAGGCAGAAGTATCAATTTAAAATGAGCTTGTACTCCTGTGAATATTTACTAGTGAGGAAAATACCCAGTAAGCTTAGCTGACGACGGACTAACGGCATTCGAGTAGCACAAGATATCACAATAACTGACTGATAAACAGTTCATGTAGCACCAACACATTTGGACCAGCACAATTCCGTAGATATGAGTCACGCTTAGTGAGCGGCATCCGGGTATAAGATGGCTGTACAAGCGTTACGTACAAGCATGCATGATAACGCACATGAACTTGCTTACTACTGTTAGGGTTTGTTCATTACATCCTTGTAAATCATTGGTTCATTGGTCAAATTAGCATTATGACAATATCTTTAATTAAATCATTCAAGAACCTTTATTAATGCAATTGCAGACAGAAATTGACAATCAGGAACATAGCACGCATGTTTGAGTAAGTTCTGCATCAAACAAAAGGTCTCAAGTTGTTTTACTAAACCGAAGTCCCGCCTTAGTGATGTCACTGACTACGTCATGACCTTTCTACCAAAACCCTGCATCTATAGCTATACAAACATAGGGTTTCAGTGTTATCTAAAAGCTAGGCAATAAAATGTCCACTCCCCGAAGTTGATTTATTGTGGAATGTCTCTTATCTCCCACACTCCCCTGCAGAGTTCTGTCTCAGTCACACATTTCTAAGAGGGGTCTCTTTAAAAGAGAGTGAGAGAAATAGCAAACAGCTGTGGAACAATTCTAAAACTATGTAATGAATATATATACAGTGCCTTGCGAAAGTATTCGGCCCTCTTGAACTTTGCGACCTTTTGCCACATTTCAGGCTTCAAACATAAAGATATAAAACTGTATTTTTTTGTGAAGAATCAACAACAAGTGGGACACAATCATGAAGTGGAACGACATTTATTGGATATTTCAAACTTTTTTAACAAATCAAAAACTGAAAAATTGTGCGTGCAAAATTATTCAGCCCCTTTACTTTCAGTGCAGCAAACTCTCTCCAGAAGTTCAGTGAGGATCTCTGAATGATCCAATGTTGACCTAAATAACTAATGATGATAAATACAATCCACCTGTGTGTAATCAAGTCTCCGTATAAATGCACCTGCACTGTGATAGTCTCAGAGGTCCGTTAAAAGCACAGAGAGCATCATGAAGAACAAGGAACACACCAGGCAGGTCCGAGATACTGTTGTGAAGAAGTTTAAAGCCGGATTTGGATACAAAAAGACTTCCCAAGCTTTAAAACATCCCAAGGAGCACTGTGCAAGCGATAATATTGAAATGGAAGGAGTATCAGACCACTGCAAATCTACCAAGACCTGGCCGTCCCTCTAAACTTTCAGCTCATACAAGGAGAAGACTGATCAGAGATGCAGCCAAGAGGCCCATGATCACTCTGGATGAACTGCAGAGATCTACAGCTGAGGTGGGAGACTCTGTCCATAGGACAACAATCAGTCGTATATTGCACAAATCTGGCCTTTATGGAAGAGTGGCAAGAAGAAAGCCATTTCTTAAAGATATCCATAAAAAGTGTTGATTAAAGTTTGCCACAAGCCACCTGGGAGACACACCAAACATGTGGAAGAAGGTGCTCTGGTCAGATGAAACCAAAATTGAACTTTTTGGCAACAATGCAAAACGTTATGTTTGGCGTAAAAGCAACACAGCTGAACACACCATCCCCACTGTCAAACATGGTGGTGGCAGCATCATGGTTTGGGCCTGCTTTTCTTCAGCAGAGACAGGGAAGATGGTTAAAATTGATGGGAAGATGGATGGAGCCAAATACAGGACCATTCTGGAAGAAAACCTGATGGAGTCTGCAAAAGACCTGAGACTGGGACGGAGATTGGTCTTCCAACAAGACAATGATCCAAAACATAAAGCAAAATCTACAATGGAATGGTTCAAAAATAGACATATCCAGGTGTTTGAATGGCCAAGTCAAAGTCCAGACCTGAATCCAATCGAGAATCTGTGGAAAGAACTGAAAACTGCTGTTCACAAATGCTCTCCATCCAACCTCACTGAGCTCGAGCTGTTTTGCAAGGAGGAATGGGAAAAAATGTCAGTCTCTCGATGTGCAAAACTGATAGAGACATACCCCAAGCGACTTACAGCTGTAATCGCAGCAAAAGGTGGCGCTACAAAGTATTAACTTAAGGGGGCTGAATAATTTTGCAGGCCCAATTTTTCAGTTTTTGATTTGTTAAAAAAGTTTGAAATATCCAATAAATGTCTTTCCACTTCATGATTGTGTCCCACTTGTTGTTGATTCTTCACAAAAAAATACAGTTTTATTTCTTTAAGTTTGAAGCCTGAAATGTGGCAAAAGGTCGCAAAGTTCAAGGGGGCCGAATACTTTCGCAAGGCACTGTATATATTGTTAATCTGTAGTCTAGGACCCTACACATGTGGTCTTATAACCCCTCCCCTTCTATTAATAAAACATAAGCATAATCAATTATTCTAATACATCAAACATTTTGGTACAACCCTTTTCCTGACCCCTAGGTGAACCCGACACTACTATCCTAAAATGATGTGCCTTTGTACTGCAATGCATCAGCAGATGCTGTGGAAGGAATAGCTAGTGTTGCCTTCTAAGTAACAACAACCTCACTGTGTGCATGAATAACACAACATCCACCTAGGTGATGTATACAGAGCCTAACCAGCACATGCTGCCACGATGCAATATTGGCAGCCATGCCATACTGTGTGTGGAAAATAAAGCAAAGAATTCCAGCTAACACCTGAATGTGCAAGCATTCACCACAGCATTACGAGTTACAGCCTCAACACATAATATAACTAGTATGTAAGACATGAAAATAACAAAATGCACAAAAAATGAATAAATACAACTACTAATACATGATGCCTAGAATGAAGTGATTGCTAAAATAGCATACAATAACATATGATAGAATAAGAATAATAATACTAGAATGCAAGATGGATTGACAGGGAGGACCCGCTATTTAAAATCCATAACACATAAGACATGCTAATAAAAAGCTTCAATCTACTGCTGCAAATAAGAATCAAATATAACTACGTTGACTGAAATTATACCGTAAATGTATGCTAATAGTGTGACTCATGCAACAAATATGCTACCATGAACATAGATACTCAGATTGCTAAGAGCAGAAACCAGCTGGAGTGTAGCTATATAAGTGCAATAATCCAGAATATTCTGCAAATGAATAAAAGTTGAATGCGTTCTATCTTAAACTGTGTAGGGGAATAGGGTTCCATAGTCATAATGACTTGTACAACGTTTAAGGTGTGACTGCCGGCGCAAGTCACTACTAATGTGACTGGCATGACCTGTAAATATAGCCATCAGTGACAGTATGCATAATTCCAGTGTTCTCATGCGCTGCGCAGTGAAACAAAAATCGATATTGATGCTGCACTAAACGATAAACGTATGCATATAGACTGAAATACTATCGAATCACCATGATCGATGACGCCGAGAGACATGGCAGCTCATCTTCTAGCTCCTAATCAACTGTATTTTTCTGTATTTTGTTTTTTTGTCTGTTATTTCTTACATTATTAGCCCAGAATGTTTTTTGTGTTATTAAATACAGCCGGAAATAACTTTTGGATATCAGAGCGACAGTAACTCACCAGCATTACGACCAAAAACACAACCTTCCTGAATTGGATCCTTTTGTTCGTACCCCCAAGGGCAATTGAACTTATCCCCGAGGCTTCTCCAAGACGCCGCCGGTGGAGAAGAGGTATTCGGAGTGGATTTCTAGGCTGACTCAGGAGGTGTGCACACCATCCACCCCAGTATACTACTGGCTAATGTTCAGTCCCTGAATAATAAAGTAGATGGGCTCATGGCAAGGATCTCCTTCCAGAGAGAAATCAGGAACTGTAACATACTCTGTTTCACGGAATCATGGCTCTCTCCAGATATACTGTCCCTGTCCATACAGCCAGCTGGGTTCTCAGTACGTTGTGCAGGCAGGAATAAAGAACTCTTGTAGGAAGAAATGTGGGGGTGTATGTTTCATGATCAACTACTCATGGTGTGATTGTGATAACGTACAGGAACTCAAGTCCTTTTGTTCAACCAACCTATAATGCCTTCAAATCAAATGCCGTCCGTATTACCCCCCCAAAGAGAATTCTCTTCGGTTATAGTCAGAGCCGTACATATTCCCCCTCAAGCCGATACCACGATTGTGCAAACTGGAAACCACATATCCTGTGGCCGCAACTTATTGTACCTGGGGATTTTAACAAAACACATTTTATGAAAATGCTACCGAAGTTCTATCAACACATTGCCTGTAGTACTCGCGCTTCAAAAACTCTCAAACATTGTTACTCTCCCTTCCAGGATGGCTACAAGGCCCTCCCCCGCTCTCCCTCTGGCAAATCAGATCACAACTCCATTCTGCTCCCCCCTTCATATAGGCAGAAACTAAAACAGGAAGTACCCATGCTAAGGTCTATTCAACGCTGGTCTGAACAATCGAAATCCATGCTTCAACATGTCCCAGTCCGCGTGTTTTGATCACGCGGACTGGGACATGTTCAGGGTTGCCTATGAGAATAACATTGACGTGTACACGGACATGGTGACTGAGTTCATCAGGAAGTGTATAGGGGATGTGGTTCCCACTGTGACTACCCAATCTACCCAAACCAAAAACCATGGATAGATGGCAGCATTTGCGCAAAACTGAACATTTTTAACCACATTTAACCACGGCTAGGTGACTGTAAGAGAATCAAATAGGCAAAACGTCAGTACAGAGACAAAGTGGAGTCACAATTCAATGGCTCAGACACGAGACATATGTGGCAAGGTTTACAGGCAATCATGGATTACAAAAGGGAAACCAGCCACATCGCGGACCCCGACGTCTTGCTCCCGGACAAGCTAAACACCTTCTTCGCCCACTTTGAAGATAATACAGTGCCACCGATGTGACCCGCTACCAAGGACTGTGGGCTCTCCTTCTCTGTGACCGACGTGAGTAAGACGTTTAAGCGTGTTAACCCTCGTAAGGCTGTTAACCCCGCTCTGTGCAACTGGGACCTGGACTTCCTGACGGGTCGCCACCAGATGGTGAAGGTAGGAAACAACACCTCCACTACGCTGATCCTCAACATAGGGGCCCACAAGGGTGTGTGCTCAGCTCCCTCCCTGTTCACCCATAACTGCATGGCCACGCAAGCCTCCAACTCATCAAGTTTACAGACGACACAACAGTCATAGGCCTGATTACCAACAATGACGACACAGCCTATAGGGAGGAGGTAAGGGCTTTGGTGGAGTGGTACCAGGGATACAATCTCTCCCTCAATGTCAACAAAACGAAGGAGCTGATTGTGGACTTCAGGACAGTACACCCCCATCCGCATCGACGGGACACCAGTGGAGAAGGTGAAAAGCTTCAAGTTCCTCGGCATACACATCATTGACGATCTGAAATGGTCCACCCACCCACACAGACAACAGCGTCTCTTCAACCTCAGGACGCTGAAGAAATTTGGCTTAGCCCCTAAGACCCTCACAAAGTTTTATAGATGAACAATTGAGAGTATCCTGTCAGGCTGTATCACTGCCTTTGTATGGCAACTGCACCATCCGCAACCACATGGCTCTTCAGAGGGTGGTGCTGTCTGCCCAACGCATCACTGGGGGCACAATGCCTGCCCTCCAAGACACCTACAGTACCCGATGTCTCAGGAAGGCCAAAAAGATCATTAAGGACAATAACCACCCGAGCCACGGCCTGTTCACCCCGTCATCATCCAGAAGGTGAAGTCAGTACTAGTGCATGAAAGCTGGGGCAGAGAGACTGAAAAACAGCTATCTCAAGGCCATCAGACTGTTAAATAGCCATCACTAGCCGACTACCACCCGGTTACTCAATCCTGCACCAAAGAGGCTGCTACCCTGTGTACATAGACATGGAATCACTGGTCATTTTAATAATGGAACACTAGTCACTTTAAAAATGTTTTACATACTGTTTTACTCATTTCATATGTATATAGTGTACTCTACTGTATTTTAGCCAATGCCACTCTGACATTCAACCTCCTAATATTTATATATTTATTAATTCCATTATTTTACTTTTAGATTTCTGTGTATTGCTGTGAATTGTTAGATTCTACTGCACTGTTGGAACTAGGAACACAAGCATTTTGCTACACCTGCAATAACATCTGCTAAATATGTGTGTGTGTGACCAATACAATTAATCTCCTAATCATTATTAAAAAACATTGCTACTAACTCCTATATATTTCGACGCATTGCCTGTATGCTAGCCTAGCATAGGCTTCTTCCTTCTTTTTTCTGACGGGATGATTCCCCATGATGGGGTGTGTGTTCACGGAGCGCGCCGTATCTGCCTGAAAGCAGGTATTGGGAACAAACGAGTAGTTTGATATATATGATAGGCTACTCCCGAGGCTAATTCTACTTAGCTAGCTAGTTTGTAGCCGCTATTGACTGACAACAATAGAGCAGCAACATGGTTGATTCTCGCAATCAGTGACATCCTCACAGCAGCCAAACATTGCAACATGACCATGTTGAACGACGTGGACGAGGTTCAAACTCTGCTAGTGAGCATTCGCAAAGAAAATATTATATCAGAACACAGCACCATAGCGAGAAACATCTAGTTACACAGCAGCGTTGATGCAAAGCAAGAAGCCATCACATAGTAGCAGTAGCTGCAAACGGCAGCAGAACCGTAAAGATTAAATACCCACCCAATAAGATAGAAGTTATTGATACTAGCCTCTAATTGGTAGCAGGGCATTCGGGTTTCCTTTATGAACTGGCACCACTAATTTCTCTAGTCACTGTTCTTGTCTAAATGTGAGAAGGAAACCCAGCTAGCAATGAGGAAGCGGCCCAGAAGCGGCCCTCTTCCCGGGGTGGCGGAACTGATTGAATCAGCCTGGGTGTAGGTCTTGGCCCGGATTCAAAATGAATGACTGCCCAGAATCGCCCCAAGTACATTGGGCCGTTTCCGTCTACCGGAATTCAGCCTACTTTGCCGGCATCTTACCAGAATACCCCCAGAAGCGGCCCGATGCACATTTAGTAATTTAGTTATTTTAAATATTACTATTACACATTTTATGCATACAAATTATACCCATCGGCCCGAAAAAAATGTTTTGTCGTAGAAAACAAAGTTTCAGTGTGCATGCACCCGGCCCGCCACAGGAGTGGCTACAGCATGATGAGACAAGGACATCCAGGCTGGCCAAACCCTCCCCTAACTCAGACGACGCTGGGCCAATTGTGCTTCGCTTCATGTGTCTCCCGGTCACTGCCGGCATAGGTATCAAACTAGCATTTGTAGCAACGCAGTTTATACGGCAATGCAGTGTCTTAGACCACTGTGCCACTCGGGAGGCTCCATGCACAAGGTTTTTAATGCTTGTCAATTTCATTGCACAAAGTTTCCAAATCCTAAAATACTACTTAAACAGGACTCTTAAAGAATTTAATTGAAATGTTAATTCTATTTTTTTTTATCACAAAAACAATTAGAAAATATGGGAAAATATATAAATAATGAAATGTTATTTAAAGCAGTCCGTGTAATCATCTGCCAGAGAGTAGAGAGTAGCCCCAATCGGCCCGAGCCCCAAGTAGCCACAATCGGCCCGAGCCCCATTTGGGCCAGATAACTCACACTGAGTCTGACTCTCAGCCCAAGTGCCCCGACTCTCGCCCAGAATCGTCCCAGATCCAATGTGGATAGCGAGGAAATCCTAACCAGATAAGACTAGTAGTAACTAGTATAAAATACATTCAGGTGTTGAATATGCCAATCTTGTACTGTAGATCAGCGTATTTGATAACAAAACATATAGTATTAATATATCACAGAGAAATCCATTTGTATGTACAGGCTTAATGGATTTTGAGAACCAAAAACATGTGAATTGTTTGTAGTAGGCTAGTGTTCTATTGTAAGCAAGTGTTCTATTGTAATCATGATACAAAGCCTTGGTGTGAGAGCTGAGTGTGGGCCTCTACTCTGAGCCACTCTGCTGTGCTGCAGTCGTGTGTTAGGGAAGTATCTGGTCCCTGCTGAGGTGGAACACTGAGGCTGGAGGCCACTCCTCATAGGTCACTTAAAGCAACACAGCAGTCCAACCTATTGCATCTCATTCACACAAAATTCTGCACATGGGTTGACATTTACTAAGACCTGGCACCACTGAAAGGCCGCCTTAAGCCCGATGACGAGTGGCTTAAGATGCCCTTTAAACTATACACTCTGTATACACGCCACCCGCTGAGAGCTGACAAACTGGTCTCTCACGTTTGTAAAGAGCATAATATAATTCATTATACAAGAGTAATTCCAAATTTAACAAATGCATTGCATCTCATTATCACAACAGTCGATTCCTTTTTGTATTTTCAGCAAAGTATGTTGATCACTAACTCAAACGGTGCTCATCACATCAAAGTTGTTTCTATCGGATATACTGTATACTGTATTACTTTGTTTAAATCATGGATCAAGACCACTGATGTACAGACCTTGAGTTGACAACGCATATAGAGACAGAAAGAAAATAGGCACTATACTTTTCAGATCCTCAAAGGCAAACCCAGACCGGCCGTCCTTCTCCACACCAGTCGAGTGCATTAGTCTACACTCCACAGGAGGTGGGTGGCACCTTAAGTGGAATGGTATCAAACACATGGTTTACATGTGTTTGATGCCATTCCCTATGCTCCATTAGAGTCTTTATTATGAGCTGCCCTTTCCTCAGCAGTCTCCTGTGTTACACACAGACAGACAGAGCCGTTCTCCTAATCTTCTGAGAATATAAACGCGGCACAAAAAGAAACGTCCTCTCACTGTCAACTGCGTTTATTTTCAGCAAACTTAACATGTGGAAATATTTGTATAAACATAACAAGATTCAACAACTGAGACATGAACTGAACATGTGACTAACAGAAATTGAATAATGTCTCCCTGAACAAAGGGGGGGGTCAAAATCAAAAGTCTGTATCTGTATCACCAGCTGCATTAAGTACTGCAGTGCATCTCCTCCTCATGGACTGCACCAGATTTGCCAGGTCTTGCTGTGAGATGTTACCCCACTCTTCCACCAAGTTCACAGACATTTCTGGGGAGAATGGCCCTAGCCCTCACCCTCCTATCCAACAGGTCCCAGACGTGCTCAATGGGATTGAAATCCGGGCTCTTCGCTGGCCATGACAGAACGCTGACATTCCTGTCTTGCAGGAAATCATGCGCAGAATGATCAGTATAGCTGGTGGCATTGTCATGCTGGAGGGTCATGTCAGGATGAGCCTGCAGGAAGGGTACCACATGAGGGAGGAGGATGTCTTCCCTGTAACGCACAGCATTGAGATTGCCTGCAATGACAACAAGCTCTGTCCGATGATGCTGTGACACACCGCCCCAGACCATGACGGACCCTCCACCTCCAAATCGATCCCGCTCCAGAGTACAGGCCTTGGTGTAACACCCATTCCTTCTACGATAAACGCGAATCCGACCATCACCCCTGGTGAGACAAAACTGCGACTCGTCAGTGAAGAGCACTTTTTGCCAGTCCTGTCTCGTCCAGCGACGGTGGGTTTGTGCCCATTGATGACATTGTTGCCGGTGATGTCTGGTGAGGACCTACCTTACTTCAACAGGCCTTCAAGCCTTCAGTCCAGCCTCTCTCAGCCTATTGCGGACAGTCTGAGCACTGATGGAGGGATTGTGCATTCCTGGTGTAACTCGGGCAGTTGTTGTTGCCATCCTGTACCTGTCCCGCAGGTGTGATGTTCGGATATACCGATCCTGTTGCAGGTGTTGTTACACGTGGTCTGCCACTGCGAGGACGATCAGCTGTCCGTCCTGTCTCCCTGTAGCACTGTCTTAGGCGTCTCACAGTGCGGACATTACAATTTATTGCCCTGGCCACATCTGCAGTCCTCATGCCTCCTTGCAGCATGCCTAAGGCACGTTCACGCAGATGAGCAGGGGCCCTGGGAATCTTTCTTTTGGTGTTTTTCAGAGTCAATAGAAAGGTCTCTTTAGTGTCCTAAGTTTTCATAACTGACCTCAATTGCCTACCGTCTGTAAGCTGTTAGTGTCTTAATGATCGTTCCACAGGTGCATGTTCATTAATTGTTTATGGTTCATTGAACAAGCATGGGAAACAGTGTTTAAACCCTTTACATTGAAGATCTGTGGAGTTATTTGGATTTTGACTAATTATCTTTGAAAGACAGGGTCCTGAAAAAGAGACGAGTTTATGATTATCTTATATTTACTGAGAGACTCAAACCAGATCTCCTGATGGCTAGAGTATTCTGATAATTCTCTCTAAGAACTTAACCCAATCTACTCTCTCGCTCTCTACTCACCAGGGAAGAATGACATCTTTGGAGAAATGATCCATCTGTACTCCAAGCCTGGGAAGTCCAATGCGGACGTCAGAGCCCTGAGTTACTGTGACCTGCACACGATCCAGAGGGAAGATCTCTTGGAGGTGCTTGACATGTACCCTGAGTTCGCAGATTTTTTCCGGAAAAATCTGGAGCTGACATTTGACCTCAGAGACGAGAATGGCAAGGTACATTTACATCAGATGGTCCTAACACAAGCCTATTGGGTTGTCTGTCAAAACTGTATGGTCAGTAAACATGGGTAGTGTCCCAAATGGTACAATATTCCCTTTATAGTGAACTTCTTTTAGTGAGCAAGGCTCGTAGGGCTCTTGTCAAAAGTAGTGCACTATAGAGTATATGGAACAGGGTGCCATTTGGGATGCATCTTATGCTGTATCATATTCTAACAATGAAGTCCTGACAATAACAGAAACAAATAAGACTTGCCATATGAGATTGTCTAAGATAAAATATTTCATACAACTGGTAGGTCTAATCCTGAATGCTGATTGGTTAAAACCACATTCCAGCCAGTGTCTATTCCACAAGTTACCACCGGCTAAATCTATGATGTTAAAATGCCAATTTACTCTGTTCCATCTGACTGCGCAATCCACTGTCTCATCAACCCAGCCGGGCACTTTATAAACTTGATCTCCACTATAAAAACCATCTAGACATTATCTCACATTTTCTTTAGAATAACATTTTGTTTTCAACAGCGGAGATTTGTATAAACCTTCCTGTCTGTCTGTCCAACATTTGCAACCTTGTTTCAATATTCAAATTCGATCTCCAGCTGACCCATAGTAATGAAGGTGTCGGGAGTCGGAACGAGACAGACAGGCAGGCAACGTTTCTCAGCCAGTCGTTATCATGAATCAGCTGACATCATTTTTATGACCTTAACTTTTTCCACGTTTCCTAACGTTACAGCCTTATTCTAAAATTGATTATATAGTTTTTTTCCCCCCTCATCAATCGTCACACAATACCCCATAATGAATAGTTTTAAAGAAATGTTTGCAAATTTAGAAAAAACAGATATCACATTTACATTAGTATTCAGACCCTTTACTCAGTACTTTGTTGAAGCACCTTAGGCAGCGATTACAGCCTAGAGTTTTCTTGGGTATGACGCTACAAGCTTGGCACACCTGTATTTGGGGAGTTCGTCCCATTCATCTCTGCAGATTCCATCAAGCTCTGTCAGATTGGATGGGGACTGTCGCTTCACAGCTATTTTTAGGTCTCTCCTGAGATGTTCAATTGCTCTGACTGAGCCACTCAAGGACATTCTGACTGAGCTTCTCAAGGACATGCGTTGTCTTGGCTGTGTGCTTAGGGTTGTTGTCCTGTTGGAAGGTGAACCATTACCCCAGTCTGAGGTCCTGAGCACTCTGGAGCAGGTTTTCATCAAGGATCTCTCTGTACTTTGCTCCGTTCATCTTTCCCTAGATCCTGACTAGTCTCCCAGTCCCTGCTGCTGAAAAACATCCCTGCAGCATGATGCTGCCACCACTTTGCTTCACCGTAGGGATGGTTCCAGGTTTCTCTCCAGACATGACGCTTGGCATTCAGGCCAAAGAGTTAAATATTGGTTTCATCAGACCAGAGCATCTTGTTTCTCATGGTCTGAGAGTCTATAAGTGCCTTTTGGCAAACTCCAAACAGGCTGTCTTGTGCCATTTACTGAGGAGTGGCTTCTGTCATGCCACTCTACCATAAAGGCCTGATTAGTGGAGTGCTGCAGAGATTGTTGTCCTTCTGGCCGGTTCTCCTATCTCCACAGAGAAACTCTGGACCTCTGTCAGAGTGACCATCGGGTTCTTGGTCACCTCCCTGACCAATGCCATTTTCCCCCAATTGAGCAGTTTGGCAGGGCAGCCAGCTCTAGGAAGAGTCTTGATGGTTCAAAACTTATTCCATTTAAGAATGATGGAGGCCACTGTGTTCTTGGGGACCTTCAATGCTTCAGAAATGTTTTGGTACCCTTCCCCAGATCTGTGCTTCGACACAATCTTGTCTAGGAGCTCTACAGACAATTCCTTCTATCTCATGGCTTGGTTTTTGCTCTGACATGCTCTGTCAACTATGGGACCTTATATAGACAGGTGTGTGCATTTCCAAATCATGTCCAATCAATTGATCTTAACTACAGGTGGACTCCAATCAAGTTGTAGAAACATCTCAAGGATGATCAATGGAAACAGGATGCACCTGAGCTCAATTTTGAGTCTCATAGAAAAGAGTTTGAAATACTTATGTATATAAGGTATTTCAGGTTTTTTAAATCTTGAATATATTTGCTAAAATTTCTAACAACCTGCCTTCTGGCGTATTGTCTGTAGATTGATGAGGATTTTTTTTTTAAATCAATTTTGGAATAAGGCTGTTACGTAACAAAATGTGAGAAAAGTCCAGGGGTCTGAATACTTTCCGAATGGACTGTATACAAAGAAATTACAATTTTAAGAAGGTAAAATGAAACAAAGTGCAGATAGTTTGCAGTCTTTCCAGCTTCATTTTGAAGTGATTGTGTTAACTTAGTTGTTGACTAGCTCTTCTGAACAACAGTGTCCTGATGCCGTCTTTCTTTTTCCCAACGCAGTTATGCCAAAACCATGCCCCGTTATTCAGAGGGGCGTTCTACAACACTTTGAGTGCTCTCCAAGTCTCCAAGTTCAGAAGTGAATATCACGTAGCGCGAAATTTCAGTCACTGATTAATAACATTCACCCTTGTATTTCAAGATTGAAAAATATAATAACAATTTCGTGGACCGAGTTCCCTTAACGCTCAAAGACAACTTCAATATCTGTATATTGCGTATAGCGTATTCGACTGAATGATTAGCTAATAAATATTTGAGAAATTATTAATAATAAGTATATGCTTTTACCTGATAATAGACTTCTAATGATAATATAACAACTTAAAATACAGAGCAAGTAATGTTAAGTAGCCTAGGTTAATTTAGCTGACCTTAAACTGAGGGAATTCAGCAGAGTTCTCTGAGACATTTTTACAACTCATTGAAACTGAAAATACATACTTGGTTAGAGCCAGTTTACACGGTTCTGTGAAGGGAGTAGTACACAGGGTTGTATGAGATCTTCAGTTTCTTGGCAATTTCTCGCATGGAATAGCCTTTATTTCTCAGAACAAAAATAGACTAACGAGTTTCAGAAGAAAGTTATTTGTTTCTGGCCATTTTGAGCCTGGAATCAAACCTACAAATTCTGATGCTCCAGATACTCAACTAGTCAAAAGAAGGCCAGTTTTATTGCTTCTTTAATCGGTACAACAGTTTTCAGCTGTGCTAACAATTGCAAAAGGGCTTTCTAATGATCAATTAGCCTTTTAAAATTATACACTTGGATTAATTTACAGAATGTGCCATTGGAACACAGGAGTGATGGTTGCTGATAATGGGCCTCTGTACGCCTATGTAGATATTCCATTTAAAAAATCTGCTTCCAGCTACAATGGTTATTTACAACTTTAACAATGTCTTCACTATATTTCTGATCAATTTGATGTTATTTTAATAGACAAATAAATGAGCCTTTCTTTAATAAAAAACAAGGACATTTCTAAGTGACCCCAAACTTTTGAATGGTAGTGTATGTAAATCATTATTTGAATATGTTGGCAACCCGTTGTATAAATGTGATAACGCCGAAGCCAGTGTTTGGAGGATATATTGGCACAGTTTGCCGGCCAAACACCGGCTTCGAGGGCATTATCACTTAAATATAATCCTGGTAAATCAGTAATACTATTTCAAAAACCACTCCCTGTATTCTAAAGTATTCGAAAAGGTCATCTACACTGACTTTACTTAGCATTCCTTAAAGGTCCAATGCAGCTGTTCTTTATCTCAATGTTGAATAACTTCTGGGTAACAATTAACTAGCTCACAGTGTTTGTTTTCAATTAAAATGGACAAAAAAAAAAAAAAGCTTCTTAGCAAAGATATTATTTTTTTGCTAGGACTGTTTGTGAATGGTCTGAGTAGGGAGGGGAAAACAAAAAATTATTTGTTATTGGCAGAGAGGTTTGGAACTCTTTCTTATTGGTCTATTAACTAATTTACCACCTGGTGATGTCACTAGGCAGGCATGTAAATACTCCATCCCACCAAAACAGGTTGAGATATCAGACAGTCTTTTCAACAGCACTTGGCATTATCATAATTTTCACAATTTCACAGTATTATTCAAACCTCATAGTGTGGAAATACTGACCAGTTTATTAGGTACACCACCCCCATTCACATAAATGGATCGCTCCTACAGACAGTCAATCAGGTGGCCTTGGCTTGCTATATAAAACAGGCAGACAGGACTCAAGGCATTCAGTTACTGTTCAATTGAAAATTAGAATGGACAAAATTAGTGACCTAACCAACTTTGAGTGTGGTATGATCGCCGGTGTCAGGCGGGCTAACCTGGGTTTTTCACACACAGCAGTGTCTAGGGTTTACAGATAGTGGTGCGAGGGGGGGGGGCAAAAAACAGCTCGTTGATGAGGGACGTCAAAGGAGAATGACAAGAATCGTGCAAGCGAACAGGTGGGTCACAAACAGACAAATAATGGCACAGTACAACGGTGGTGTGCAGAACAGCATCTCAGAACGCACAACTCGTTGATCCTTGTCACAGATGGGCTATTGCACCAGACGACCACACCGGGTTCCACTACTATCAGCTAATAACAAGAAGAAACGCCTCCAGTGGGCACAAGATTAAACAAATATTAGACAATTGAGGAGTGGAAAACATCGCTTGGAACATGATAGCGAGTTCTGTTTGTTTGAGTGGCGTGCGCAGACCTCAACTCAATAGAGCACCTTTGGGATGAGATGGAACAGGCTGTTCGCAGCATGATGTACCTCCATCCAATCTGCAGCAACTGCATGATGCCATCGCGTCAGCATGCACCAACATCCTTGTGGAATGTTTCCTTCACCTTGTAGACTTCCTCGAAGAATTCAGGCTGTTCTGGTGGCAAAGGGGGGTCTGACCCTAAATGGGTGCACCTAATAAAATAGCCGGTGAGTGTATATAAAACACAGGACAATCAAGTGTCTGACAGCACTGGGCCTTTAACTATGCTCATGGCCACTGCTATAATATGTTGCTGTAGCAGATTATACAATATTCATTATATAATATTACATTACATTTAGGAGACGGGCGCAGTGTGCATCTCAAATGGCACCCTATTCCCTATTTAGAGCACTACTTTCACCAGAGTTCTGGGCCCTGGTCAAAATAAGTGCACTATAAAGGGAATAAGGTGCCATTTAGAATGCCGTTTCAGTGATTGTATGTGTTGATGTTTCCATCTACACAGGCTGCGTATTCTCACGCTAGTGATTCCGATCCAGAAGATGTTAAGAGCACAAAGAGCGCAAGAAGAATCTCCTTCACACCACATCCAACTAAAGGTGGGTTCCATATTCATTCTCCGAAACGAGCGCTTGCTTTTGTGCATGCATTTGTTTTATTGTTATTTTTCACTGAGCACCTTTCTAAGTCCCAGAAGAGTTCAGTGCATTCTTTCCGTGGCACTAGAAGCACGGGTGTGTTCCACTGACTCGTGTTGATTACAATTCCACAGGAGGAAGCAACAAGGAAACGGAAAACAGCTCGGAGAGGGAGTCCTACTCAGGACTAAAGAGAGCTTCAGTTGACCTGAAACACTCAGGGAAGGAGGAGCAGAGGTCCCTGGGGCCAGCCATCCAGGGGTGTCCCTCGGTGGAAGACCCTGCACTGGGGCTCGACTCCAGTAACACCAGAGACATCCAGGCACGAGACAGCATGGAGAGAACTCCCTCTTATGACAATAACATTGGTAAGCAGAAATACAATCCTAACCCTTACTGTGCTCAAACATTGAGCAACATTTGTTTCATTATCCATTGTTGATATAGTCCCAACATATTTAGCTCGTCAGCAATCAAGTTTTCAAGATATGTAACTTTCTAAATACAGAAATATAGCCAGTATGGTGCATTTTGCATACATAGTGTATACCAAAATTCAAAAGGCACTAGCACATCTGAGCTATCATTTTTACAGGTGCGCTGTAACTGTTGAATAAAATGAGAAAAAAGAAGAAACCCGCACACTGCTCTTGATAGAATCACTGCTCTTTAATAAGCTTTAAGTATCGGCCTCACGGCCTTAGTCAGAGCTTTTGTGAGTTTTTTTTAAATTAGCAATCTTATGTACACAGCCCCACCCACATCCGTTCCACACATCGAATGGGGTTGGAGTCGAGGGAAAACAAATAAGTGCTACCAAATATAACAATATGCATTTCATAAATATTCTAATAAAGTGTGTACATAAAACGTATTAAACACGTCTGTAAAACCACAATGAGGACATCGACCTACCAAGCATCAGGGTGCTAATTAAAAAGTGAGGCCGATACGTAAAGCTTATTAAAGAGCAGTGATATTATCAAGAGCAGTGTGTGGGTTTCTTCTTTTTTCTATTTTTCTTTTGCATGTATAGTGTATGCAAAAGTATGTGGACACTCCTTCATATTATCTGATTCAGTTAATTCAGTCACACCCATTTTGACAGGTGTATAAAATCGAGCGCACATCCATGCAGTCTCTATAGACACACATTGGCAGTATGATGGCCTTACTGAAGAGCTCAGTGACTTTCATCGTGGCGCCGTCATAGAACGCCACCTTTCCAAATAGTCAGTTCGTCAAATGTTTACCCCTCTAGAGCTGCACCGGTCAATTTTAAGTCCTGTTATTGTGAAGTGGAAACATCTAGGAGCAACAACGGCTAATACGCAAAGTGGTAGGCCACACAGCTCACAGAATGGGATCGCAGAGTGTTGAAACACAGAGCATAAAAATCATCTGTCCTCGGTTGCAACACTCTCTACCGAGTTCCAAACTGCCTGTGGAAGCTTAAGATCAACATGTGCAATGATGATGTCGCCATAATCTAGGACCAATAGGGATATCGACTGAATAATCTACCATTTAGCTAGAGGCAGGACCTACAGTTGAAGTCGGAAGATTACATACACCTTAGCCAAATACATTTTAAACTCAGTTTTCACAATTCCTGACATTTAATCCTAGTAAAAATTCCCTGTTTTAGGTCAGTTAGGATCACCACTTTGTTTTGTGAATGTGAAATGTCAGAATAATTAGTAGAGAGAATTATTTTTTTCTGTTTATATTTCTTCATCACATTCCCAGTGGGTCAGAAGTTTACATACACTCAATTAGTATTTGGTAGCATTGCCTTTAAATTGTTTAACTTGGGTCAAACATTTTGGGTACCCTTCCACAAGCTTCCCACAATAAATTGGGTGAATTTTGGCACATTCCTCTTGACAAAGCTGGTGTAGCTGAGTCGGGTTTGTAGGCCTCCTTGCTTGCACAAGCTTTTTCATTTCTGCCCACAAATGTTCTATAGGATTGAGGTCAGGGCTTTGTGATGGCCACTCCAATACCTTGACTTTGTTGTCCTTAAGCCATTTTGCCACAACTTTGGAAGTATGTTTAGGGTCAAGCTTTAACTTCCAAGCTTTAACTTCCTGACTGGTGTCTTGAGATGTTTCTTCAATATATCCACATCATTTTCCTCCTCATGATGCCATCCATTTTGTGAAGTGCTCCAGTCCCGCCTGTAGCAAAGCACATGATGCTGCCACCCCCGTGCTTCATGGTTGGGATGGTGTTCTTCGGCTTGCAAGCCTCCCCCTTTTGCCTCCAAACATAACAATGGTCATTATGGCCAAAACGTTCAATTTTTGTTTCATCAGACCAGAGGACATTTCTTCAAAAAGTGTGATCTTTGTCCCCATGTGCAGTTGCAAACCGTAGTCTGGTTTTTTTATGGCGGTTTTGGAGCAGTTGCTTCTTCCTTGCTGAGTGGCCTTTCAGGTTATGTGGATATATATACTTTTGTACCTGTTTCCTCCAGCATCTTGACAAGGTCCTTTGCTGTTGTTCTGGGAATGATTTGCACTTTTCGCAGCAAAGTACGTTTATCTCTAGGAGATAGAACACATCTCCTTCCTGAGCGGTATGACGGCTGCGTGGTCCTATGGTGTTTATACTTGTGTACTATTGTTTGTACAGATGAACGTGGTACCTTCAGCCGTTTGGAAATTGCTCCCAAGGATGAACCAGACTTGTGGAGGTCTACAATTATTTTTCAGAGGTCTTGGCTGATTTCTTTTGATTTTCCCATGATGTCAAGCAAAGAGGCACTGGGTTTGAAGGTAGGCCTTGAAATACATCCACAGGTAAACCTCCAATTGACTCAAATGATGTAAATTAGCCTACCAGAAGCTTCTAAAGCCATGACATCATTTTCTGGAATTTTCCAAGCTGTTTAAAGGCACAGTCAACTTATGTAAACTTCTGACCCACTGGAATTGTGATACAGTGAATTATAAGTGAAATAATCTGTCTGTGAACAATTGTTTGGAAAAATTACTTGTCATGCACAAAGTAGATGTCCTAACCAACTTGCCAAAAAAAATTGAATAAATTGTTTTAATGACTCCAACCTAAGTGTATGTAAACTTCCGACTTCAACTGTATGCTTAAATCAGAGTTATTTTTGTGCGCATAATATTTTTTAACGTCTTTCAATACCAATTTCAGGTCAAGAAAGTTTTTCTGTACTACAATGAAGGCAGACTGTAGTTCAGATCGAGCCTGGTCAACCATGAGGCAATAGCATACACAACAGCATCATCAGCATAAGTTACATTTTTTTACAGACAAGTCCATATTGTTAATGTAAACAGTAAGAAGTGCAGAGTCCAGATATCGACCCCTGCAGGACACCTTTCATAATACCCAGGAAACCTGATTTAACACCATCAAAAGTGTTAGGTTCTTATTTTAAGTGAGTAAATAACTCACGGACTCTAGAGAAGCTTTAACCAAGTTTAATTCTGCCCAAAGGTTCTGTACAGCTGTAATTCAGACAACCCAACATTTCTCCCATCACAGATATATACAGTGCCTTGCGAAAGTATTCGGCCCCCTTGAACTTTGCGACCTTTTGCCACATTTCAGGCTTCAAACATAAAGATATTAAACTGTATTTTTTTGTGAAGAATCAACAACAAGTGGGACACAATCATGAAGTGGAACGACATTTATTAGATATTTCAAACTTTTTTAACAAATCAAAAACTGAAAAATTGGGCGTGCAAAATTATTCAGCCCCTTTACTTTCAGCGCAGCAAACTCTCTCCAGAAGTTCAGTGAGGATCTCTGAATGATCCAATGTTGACCTAAATGACTAATGATGATAAATACAATCCACCTGTGTGTAATCAAGTCTCCGTATAAATGCACCTGCACTGTGATAGTCTCAGAGGTCCGTTAAAAGCGCAGAGAGCATCATGAAGAACAAGGAACACACCAGGCAGGTCCGAGATACTGTTGTGAAGAAGTTTAAAGCCGGATTTGGATACAAAAAGATTTCCCAAGCTTTAAACATCCCAAGGAGCACTGTGCAAGCGATAATATTGAAATGGAAGGAGTATCAGACCACTGCAAATCTACCAAGACCTGGCCGTCCCTCTAAACTTTCAGCTCATACAAGGAGAAGACTGATCAGAGATGCAGCCAAGAGGCCCATGATCACTCTGGATGAACTGCAGAGATCTACAGCTGAGGTGGGAGACTCTGTCCATAGGACAACAATCAGTCGTATATTGCACAAATCTGGCCTTTATGGAAGAGTGGCAAGAAGAAAGCCATTTCTTAAAGATATCCATAAAAAGTGTCGGTTAAAGTTTGCCACAAGCCACCTGGGAGACACACCAAACATGTGGAAGAAGGTGCTCTGGTCAGATGAAACCAAAATTGAACTTTTTGGCAACAATGCAAAACGTTATGTTTGGCGTAAAAGCAACACAGCTCATCACCCTGAACACACCATCCCCACTGTCAAACATGGTGGTGGCAGCATCATGGTTTTGGCCTGCTTTTCTTCAGCAGGGACAGGGAAGATGGTTAAAATTGATGGGAAGATGGATGGAGTCAAATACAGGACCATTCTGGAAGAAAACCTGATGGAGTCTGCAAAAGACCTGAGACTGGGACGGAGATTTGTCTTCCAACAAGACAATGATCCAAAACATAAAGCAAAATTTAGGTCACAAGGGTCACCACCTTTGTGAAGGCGGAGTACATGGGCCACCTTCCAAACCTTGGGGATAGTAGCAGATATTATCGTCAGGTAAAACCTATGGGTTAATGATTCAGCAATCAGGGGGACAGACAGCTGCAGCAGAAATGGATCAAGCATATCAGCCCCAGTGGATTTGTTTTTACATCAATCTTAAACAAGGCATCTAGCACATCACAGATCGTACATGGTTGAAATTAAACAAAGATTTACTGGAAGTTGACGGGTTTAACGTCGAGTCAGCTAGATGCTGGCAGAGGGAAGAGCAGTCAAATAAACACTCAGATAAAGCACCAATAGCATCCACCATGGCAGCATGAGGGGGTAAATCCCAGCAACAAATAAATGTGTATTCTAGTTTATGGACACATATACAACCAGGAGCTCATATTTCTTGGGAACAGAAATATTTCAAGATTGGGACGCCATGAAATTAAATTCTACATACATAGCCACTCCTCCCCCTTTTTGTAATCTGTCACATCTAAATAGATTATAATAATAAGAGACAACCATTTAATATTTAATGTATAGCCTAATGTTTCGAGAGAAAGAAAGAGACAACAGAAAGAGGAGTGTGTATTTCAGTCTGGGCGTTCCAAAGGCTCCTGCTACATCAGACAAACGTGATTAAAGTTCATTATCAGCCTGTCATTTGTTTCAAATCACAAAAGAGCTGCTCTTACCCACACCAGCATTAATCAATGTACACAGCACGCATTAGCAGTGTGTCTAGCAGAGATAACACCAGAGTTAGCCTGACTACGACCCACTACTTCATTATTTGTTTATTTGTTTGTATCCCCACTAGCTATTGCAGAAGCAGCAGCTACTCTATCTGGGGTATACAAAAAAAAACAATACAGGACAAGTAACAAATCACTGATACACTGATAGACAAGGGCAGTCACGCAAATGTTCAATTACAACTGTATACAAACAATGCAACAACAAAAAATAATACAAACAACACAACAAAATAGTTGTGTGTTAACGCGTCTGTGTGTGCGTGCGTTTGTGTGTGTGTCCGCTCACAGTCCCCGCCGTTCCATGCGATGTTTTTAATCCCTTTTGTAAAGGTAGTTTTGCTGTTTGCTTGAGTAATTGGAGATCGTAGGGAGTTCCATGCGATAATGGCTCTGTATAATACTATGTGTTGCCAGGAATTTGTTTTGGACTTGGTCACTGTGAAGAGACCCCTGGTGGTAGGGCTCGGCATTAATATGTTATATTTACACAAAGCAAGATAACAATGTAGACAGAGCTAAGATTCTCACCAAAGTAGCGCATGCTCTAGGCGATATCAAAAAGTTTTAAGTTGTTTTGGAATAACCCAGAAAGATGGGAGGCTTAAGGTAATAATGAGAGAGATAGAAGAAACAATAGCAAGATATAAAGATCAAATGAGAAATTTGAACAAACCTTACAGCATTATAATACATAAATGATGAATGCATGCGAGGCCAAAAAAAAAACAAACTTCCTTGCCATTGTGAACCAAACGACCAAAAGTCTAATCCTACTAACTGAAATATTATAAAAGCACGAAGACACATTTTAAAGGTATGAAGACTATTTTCCAAACTATTCTAATAATGTGTTTAATTTCCCAAATTTGCATATTTTACATTTGAATAATTATTGAGCAAACAATACCAAGACATTTAAAAGAAATAGGCTACAGCTGAGGAAAACATTTGAAAAGAAATGCGTAGTTGGCCTAGGCTTATTTCCATATTATTCTAGCAATGTGAAACCTACAGTACATACAACGCATGTAGAAACCTAGGCCTAATATGAGAGGAGGATGAGGAAAGAATGTGATTCAGCTTAAAATGTTCCAGTTCTGAAGACAGCATGGTTGCTCTGGAGCCCATGATGATTTATAACCCTTCACAAGACACACATCCAGCGAGACTCGTTGACTGTGTCACTCGTCTACATCTACTCGCTTCGGCATACACAGACAGCCAGATAGGCCTTGCTAAATATTTGGCTCCACTAAATATATTTTGTCAATGTCATGATTCCTCTTCTCCCTCACGTAGAATGCCAGCCAGTCTTCTTGTATTTACTTATTAACTTTTTTTTGGTTCATTATTTTGGATGGTTGCTAGGGGGCGAAAACATTGTCTATGGCAGGTGTGTCAAACTCATTCCATAGAGGGACTAGTGGGTTTTGGTTTTTACATTCAAGACCTAGACAACCAGGTGAGATGAGTTCCTTACTAATCATTGACCTTAATTCATTAATCAAGTACAAGGGAGGAGCAAAAACACTCGGCCCTCCATGGAACGAGTTTGACACGTGATACATGGCAAGAGCAGAAAATGATTTCAGATCCCTCCTATTTACTTCAGTCATATTCAGTCACCCTTTTACTGATGGTGTTACGGATAAGTGACATCAGCTTTCGGACAGGTAAAACATCTATCCTAAGTGGCTAAAAAAAGTTCATGTCAAGCCCTGCCTGGCGGCGTGTCTTGTGGGGTGTTGTGTATGGTTGTCTGAGCTGAATGCTATTTGATAATGCTGACAATCTGGGATTTTCATCACAGTAATATTTCTCATAAAAACTACATGAGAAGCAGTTCATCTCTCATCAACCCTCAACCAGGAAAAACTGGCATGCATGTTGTTGTTAGTTCTGTATATGCAGTTAAGGGCATGGTGTGCAGCTCTGTTTTGAGCCAGCTGCACCTTTGCTAGGTCATTCTTTGCTGCACTTAACCATATTACCAGACTCTAATCAAGATGGGACAAAACCAACAACTAGTACACTTGATTTGTGTAAAAAAAATATGATTTATTTTATAACAGACATACCCCTCCCCAACGTCACAACACCTTTGTTAATATGACTTGACCATGATAATTGACCATCCAATGTTATACCTAGGACTTTAACTTCAATGGTCACACCCTTTATACACAACTCCAGTTGAGGTTTAGGTCTTAGAGAATGTTTTGAACCAACTACAATGCTTTGAATTTTTAGATGTATTTAAGACCAATTTATTATTAATCACCCAATGTGATACTGACTGTAACTCCTCATTTAGAATTTCAGTGAGCTCACTGTCTTTGGGTGCTGACATGTAGAGTGTGGAATCATCCACATTCATAGTCATTCTAGCTTTGTGTAAAACCAGTGGCAAATCATTTGTAAAAATAGAGAAGCGTAACGGCCCAAGGCAACACCCTGAGGAACACCGCACTGTACATATCTGAAGCTTCCATTGAAGAACACTCTGGGTTCTGTTGTATAAATAACTCTCCAACCATGTGATGGCAGTTGATGTAAAGCCACAGCAAGTGAATTTCTTCAATAACAATTTATGATCAATAACATCAAAGGCTGCAATGAAATCCAACAATATTATTATCCATTTATTTTAACCTGTCATCTGAGTTAGTGTGGTACGCATTGAGTGCCCTTATCTACAGTATATGCATGCTGAAAGTCAGTAGTTAACTTGTTCTCTGAAAAATAGCATTATATTTGGTCAAACACGATTCTCTCCGCCAGTTTACTAAAAAACAGGCAGCAAACTGATTGGGTGGCTGTTAGAGCCAGACAAGGGTACTTTACTATTTTTAGGCAGTGGAATTACTTTAGCTTCCTTCCACGTCTGTGGACACACATACTCCTTTAGGCTTAGGTTAAAGATATAGGAAATACAGTCTGCAACCATTCTCAATAGTTTCACACCAAGGTTGTCTATACCTGGTGGCTTCTTATTATTGATGGATAACAATGGTTTTTCCACCTTTCCCACACTAACTTGACTAAATTCATCATTATTCATTATTAGATCTTTTATACAAAACAATATGAGGGTTCACTGTTGAATGTTGTCATTTCACTTCTGGATTAGTCAACTTCACTAGTGAAGTAATCATTGAAATGATTGGCAATATTAAATGCTTTTATTATAAATGACCCATCAACTTCAATGGATAATGGAGATGATTTTGATTTTCTGCCCGTGATATCATTTAAGATACTCCAAAATATTTTTCCCGTTGTGTTTTATGTCATTTATCTTGGTTTGGTAATATTGTTTCTTCTTCCTTTTGTTAAGTTTAGTCCGAAAAGTTCTCCATTTACAGTATGTCAACCAAACAGTTGAGCAGCCTGACTTGTTTACCACCTTTTGCACAAAATCTTTCAACCATACCATTTTTCAAGTCATCATCAATCCATGGGGCTCTAGCAGTTCTCACAGTGAATTTCTTTACAGGTGCATGCTGGTCAACAAAAGAGTCCTGAGAGAACAACATCTAGCATGATCTCTTATAAATTACATACCTTAGGGCCAACCTTTGGCACTTTGGCTTTTGTTGTTATTGCCACAATGTTATGGTCATTGCAGCCAATGGGAACTGATATTACTTTGGAGCAAAGCTCTACAGCATTAGTGATTTATATTATCCATACGAGTGGAAGTCACAGATCCAACACTATTGGTTGAGTGATAACCTGGGTCATAATACAGAGAGGAAGTCAATGTTCAGGTCACCCAGAGCTCTCTGTTAAACATCACACACACTATCAAGCATGGCACACATATTATCCAAATACTGACTGTTAGCACTTGGTGGCCTATAGCAGCACCCCAAAAGAAGAGGATTTAAATGAGGCAGGTGAACTTGCAACCACAACACTTCAACAACATTTGACATGAGATCCTCTCCAAGCTTTACAGGAACATGGCTCTGAACCTATACAGAAACACCTCTCCCATAGGCATTCCTGCCTTTTCTGTAGATGTTATATCCTTGTATTGCTGTATCATCAAAGGAATGATCTAAGTGAGTTTCAGAGATGGCCAGTATATGAATGTCATCCGATGTTAGCAAGTTATTGATTTCATGAACCTTAATTCTAAGGCTACATATATTAATATGGGCTATTCTTATCCCTTTCCTGGGTAGCTTATCAGAAATAGAAATAATATATTTTAAAAAGTTAAATAAAAATTAAAACATTGTTTGGCTAATAGAGTCAGTCAATCAGGAACTTGTAAGTGTGTGCTGTTGAGCTAAAGCTACTGAACCGGAAGCTTGGTTCTCTCACTCCTCCTGAGCTTGTCGTAGCGGATGTAAGCAATGTCCCAACACTCTCTGGTAGCTTTCATAGTTAAGATAAGTTATTTCCGCCTCTGGCACAAATCTTCAGAGAAGTCCTCGTTGAGGAAGATGTTGGTTCCTCTCAAATTCTTGTCTCTCTCCAAAAATGCCATCTTGTCCTTGAAGCTTAGGAACTTGACCTACGTCCCACTATGACATAGAAAACAATTTTGTCTCCTGAAACACTAGCTAGGCAAATAAATTACAAACACAAGGAACAATACACAGCAGATTTTCACCAAAATATTAATAGTGTTCTATTGTACTGGTTGGTTGGTTTAGTGATTACCAGGCTCCTATGCTCTGACCCACATGTGAACTTGTAAAGAATGTGTGTTTCCCTCCCTCGCCAGATGTGTGCAATGACAAATGGGACTGCGAGAAGCCCCAAGACTACCTGGATGAGTCAGCACAATTGCAGGACCTGAGGGGCGAGGATGACGACACCAGTGAAATTACATACGGAGAGGTGGAGCAACGCTTAGATCAGCTCCAAGAGCACTTAAACAGGTAGGCCTGTACTGCACTTAAACAGGTAGCCCTGTACTGCACTTAAACAGGTAGGCCTGTACTGCACTTAAACAGGTAGGCCTGTACTGCACTTAAACAGGTAGGCCTGTACTGCACTTAAACAGGTAGGCCTGTACTGCACTCCTTTGGCCATCTCTGACCTTTACAATGTAATGTCTAACATTCATGGAAATCTAGCTGCAATCCAGGTACAAAGGCCAGTAAACAGATGTGATTTCATAAAGCTCTCGTTTTTCTATTCTGTTTCATGGAGACAATGGAAATTCAGAATGAACATAAAAAAGTAAATTGTTGTTACTGTTGCATTTTGTGAATCCGTCTGGCCCTGCGGCACCTCATGACTGAAATCTATGAATCCCAAATAGACAAGTCACCCAGATTGTGTCTGAAAGTTATTAAACCATACGAAAAATAACAGCACACACTCTCCAACGAATACAAATTCAAACAACATCACAACAAAACTTGTTCCGTGTGCAGTGTTACATTTCAATCCCCATTATTTCCTGAAGCAGTCAAACAGGTTGAGAGGAGAGATAACAACACCTGCACCAGCAGGCTGACGAGAGCAGACAGACAAACAGCAGGTGGTAGTTTTAGCAGGAATAATCACAAAGAATAGGAGACCTCAAATTAAATCTGATATGTCACATCAAATCGAATCAAACTTAATTGAATTTGTCACATGCGCCAAATACAAATACCTTACCGTGAAATGTTTACTTACAAGCCCTTAACCAAAAATTGAGTTAAGAAAAATACGAGTTTTGAAAAATATTGACAAAAAAGGCTAAAGTAAAAAATAAAAGAGAACCAATAAAATAACAATAACGAGGATATATACAGCGGGGACTGGTACCGAGTCAATGTGCGGGGGTACAGGTTAGTCCAGGTCATTGACGTAATATGTACATGTACTGTAGGTAGGAGTAAAGTTACTATGCATAGATCATAGATAATAAACAGTGAGTAGCAGTAGCATAAAAAAAGGGGGGGGGGGGGGGGGTCAATGCAAATTGTCCAGGTAGCCATTTGATTACCTGTTCAGCAGTCTTATGGCTTGGGGGTAGAAGCTGGCGCTCCGGTACCGCTTGCCATGCGGTAGCAGAGAGAACAGTCTGTGACTAGGGTGGCTGGAGTCTTGGACAATTTTTAGGTCCTTCCTCTAACATTCCAGTGATGTACTTGGCCATACGCACTACCCTCTGTAGCGCCTTGCGGTCGGAGGCCGAGCAGTTGCCATACCAGGCGGTGATGGATAGCAGGAGGATATCCATCCATTATTATTATTACAGACAATGTGTGAGTGTGAGGTAGCTAGAAATCCCCTCCACAGACACTGTTACCCCACCCATACTGAATATTCATTATGACTCCTACTAGAGAGAGAGAGCTGATAAAACATGTTCCCATGCCTTTTGATTTCATTGACAACCATGATGATACTGTAAACATAGATCACAAGCTCCCCCTAGTGCTAGAATTTGACATATTCAACGACTGTACAATAAAAACAAAACAGCGATAGCCTAGAGACAGTATAGTTGTTGATTTGTGTTAAACTTATCCCTCCTTAGCCTCCAGTCCCTTATCCCTATAACCAAGAGTAGAAGTTCATTTCTGCCTTCCATCTGTGTTTGCAGATTGGAGTCCCAGATGACATCAGATATTCAGACCATCCTGCAGCTCCTGCAGAGGCAGTCTACCCTGGGACCTCCTGCCTATAGCACTGTGACTGCCAGTCCAGACTATCAAAGGCCTGCAGTTAGGGGTCAGCCAATCGCTGCTTTGACCAGCAGCCATTGCTTCAGCCATTCATCACCACAAGTACGTACTGAACTGTTGATTCCCACAGAACAAACAGACAATGGCAATCAAGGACCAAGACTTTTTAAAAATGGGATTGATATCATATTTGAAAAGTGATGACCGACTCCAAGAGTTCTGAGATACTTTCTAATGGTGGAAGCACACTTATGTTGAAATGTGTGTGTTTGCTCTTATTTATTTTACATTATCAGAGTCCTGAACTTAACTTGGAGAGGAGCCATCAGGAATTCAAAGACTCGGTGTCAGGCTTGGCTTATATGGATGATTCACCCAGAGAGGACAGCCTTACAGTACTACTTGTGCAAAGACACACATACAACAAACCCAACAAGGGGCATCAGCATTCCAAATCTAGGCCAGTCTCAGACCCAGGGCCTCCAAGGCCATAGAGCTACACTACCGGTCAAAAGTTTTAGAACACCTACCCATTCAAGGGTTTTTCTTTGTTTTTACTATTTTCTACATTGTAGAATAGTAATGAAGACATCAAAACTATGAAATAACACATGGAATAATTTAGTAACCAAAAGAAAGTGTTAAACAAATCAAAATATATTTTAAAATTAAGATTCTTCAAATAGCCGCCCTTTGCATTGATGACATATTTGCCCGCTCTTGGCATTCTCTCGACCAGATTCATGAGTTAGTCACCTGGAATGCATTTCAATTAACAGGTGTGCCTTAAAAGTTATTTGTGGAATTTCTTTCCTTCTTAATGCATTTGAGCCAATCAGTTGTGGTGTGACAAGGTAGGGGTGGTATACAGAAGATAGCCCTATTTGGTCCATATTATGGCAAGAACAGCTGAAATAAGCAAAGAGAAATGACAGTCCATCATTACTTTAAGATGTGAAGGTCAGTCAGTACGGAACATTTCAAGAACTTTGAAAGATTCTTTATGTGCAGTCACAAAAACCATCAAGCGCTTTGATGAACCTGGCTCTCATGAGGACCGTCACAGGATGGAAGACCCAGAGTCAGCTATGCTGCAGAGGATAAGTTCATTAGAGTTACCAGCCTCAGAAATTGCAGCCCAAATAAATGCTTCACAGAGTTCAAGAAACAGACACATCTCAACATCAACTGTTCAGAGGAGACTGTGTGAATCAGGCGTTCATGGTCAAATTGCTGCAAAGAAACCACCACTAAAGGACACCAATAATAAGAAGAGACTTGCTTGTGTCAAGAAACACAAGCAATGGACATTAGACCGGTGGAAATTTGTCCTTTGGTCTGGAGTCCAAATTTGAGATTTTTGGTTCCAACCATGGTGTCTTTGTGAGACGCGGTGTGAGAGAAGGGATGATCTCTCCATATGTATTTCCCACCTTAAAGCATGGAGGAGGAGGTGTTATGGTGTGGGGGTGCTTTTGCTGGTGACACTGGGATTTATTTAGAATTCAAGGCACAGTTAACCAGCATGGCTACCACAGAATTCTGCAGTGATACGCCATCCCATCTGGTTTGGACTTAATGGGACTATCATTTGTTTTTCAACAGGACAATGACCCAACACACCTCCAGGCTGTGTAAGGACTATTTTACCAAGAAGGAGAGTGATGCATCGCGGCCTCCACAATCCCCTGACCTCAACCAAATTGAGATGGTTTGGGATGAGTCGGACTGCAGATTGAAGGAAAAGCAGCCAACAAGTGCACAGCATATGTGGGAACTCCTTCAAGACTGTTGGAAAAGCATTCCAGGTGAAGCTGGCTGAGAGAATGCCAAAAGTGTGCAAAGCTGTCATCAAGGCAAAGAGTGGCTGTTTGAAGAATCTGAAATATAAAATATATTTTGATTTGTTTAACACTTCTTTGGTAACTACAAGATTCTATATGCGTTATTTCATAGTTTTGATGTGTTCACTATTATTCTACAATGTAGAAAATAGTAAAAATAAAGAAAAACCCTTGAATGAGTTTGTGTTCTAAAACATTTCACCGGTAGTGTAGATCTCTCCTTTCTGTTTGCCTGTCTTCTCTCTCTGAAGTGACTCAGGGTTTTATTGACTATTTATTGCATTTCAATATGTGAAGTATCTTGTAGTTTTCCTCCTGAAATTATGTGCATCATTAAATATGTACATGGACACCCTTGATGTTACACTGCCAGCAACACAGACACCATACGTGCTTGTTTGGGTAGATAGGCTAATGTGCCTAACTGGGAGTGTTATTGTTGCATGGTAGCTTTGAGTCATACTCCTGACAAGCAAGTGCGATGTTGGAATGTTCACAAGGCAGTACATTGGTTTTCACCTTAGTATGTTAAACAATTTTGCACTTCTTATTTGAACCAAAAGTAGCATACAATATAATCTATGATAATGGCATTGTCTGTATACTTCTGACTTTTTTGTTTGAGATTATAGTTTTACTAAATTATTATGCATACATAGTATTACAGTGCCTTGCATAAGTATTCACATTTATTCTGTTACAACCTGTAATTAAAATGGATTTAATTAGGAGTGGGGGGAAAAATGTACAAAGAACAAATGGAAAAGTCTTGATTGCATAAGTATTCACCCCCTTTGCTGTGACACCTCTAAATAAACTCTGGTGTTATAAAAAATAATCCCAAATCTTGAACAACCCCTGGAGGCCGTCTACCAAAACTCAGTGACCGGGTAAGGAGGGCATTAATCAGAGATGCAACCAAGAGGCCACTGGTAACTCTGAAGGAGCTGGAGAGAGCCACAGCTGAGATGGGAGAAACAATCCATGTGACAACTATCACCCGGATGCTTCACAAAGCTGGGCTTTATGGGAGAGTGGCGAGAAGAAAGCCATTGCTGAAAAAAACTATTTCAAATGCCATTTGGTAGACACCGCAAACATGTTGAAAGGGGCTCTTAAACTTTTTGGCCTTAGAGCAAAGCGCTATGTGTGGCGCAAAGCCAACACTTCTCATTACGTTGAAGCATAGTGGTGGCAGCATCATGTTATGGGGATGCTTTTCATCGGCAGGGACTGGGAAACTGGCCAGGAATGGGGGCAAGTTGGATGGAGCCAAATTAATGGAAATTCTAGAGGAAAACCTGTTTCAGTCTGCTAGAGACCTGGGACTGGGGCAGAGGTTCACCTTCCAGCAGGACAATGACCCTAAACACACAGCCAAAGCTACACTTACAACTGCAAGTCTCTTGGGGTATGTCTCTTTAAGCTTGGCACATCACACACATTCTCAATTGGGCTTTGACCAGGCCATTCCAAGACATTTAAATGTTTTCCTTTAAACCACTCTCGTGTTACCTTAGCAGTATGCATAGAGTCATTGTCCTACTGGAAGGTGAACCTCCGTCACGGTCTCAAATTTCTGGAAAACTGAAACAGGTTTCCCTCAAGAATTTCCCTGTATTTAGCGCCATCCATCATTCCTTCAATTCTGACCAGGTTCCTAGTCCCTGCCAATGAAAGACATCCCCACAGCATGATGCTGCCACCACCATGCTTCACTGTGGGGATGGTGTTCTCGGGGTGATGTTGGGCTTGGGTTTGCGCCAGATATAGCTTTGTCCTTGATGGCCAAAAAGCTCAATTGTTGTCTCGTCTGACCAGAGTACCTTCTTCCATATATTTGGGCAGTCTCCTTTTGGCAAACACCAAACGTGTTTGCTTATTTTTTTCTTTAAGCAATGGCTTTTTTCTGGCCACTCTTCCCAGCTCTGTGGAGTGTACGACTTAAAGTGGTCCTATGGAGAGATACTCCAATCTCCGCTGTGAAGCTTTGCAGCTCCTTCAGGGTTATTGTTGGTCACTTTGCCCTCCTTGCCTGGTCCGTGAGTTTTGGTGGGCGGCCCTCTCTTGGCAGGTTTGTTGTGGTGCCATATTCTTTCAATTTTTTTATATTGGATTTAATGGTGCTCTTTGGGATGTTCAAAGTTTCTGATATTTTTTTTTATAACCCAATCCTGATCTGTAATACTCCACAACTTTGTTCCTGACCTGTTTGGAGAGCTCCTTAGTCTTCATGGTGCTGCTTGCCTTTCAGAACAGGTGTGTGTATATATACTGAGATCATGTGACAGATCATGTGACACTTAGATTGCACACATGTGAACTTTATTTAACTAATTATGAGACTTCTGAAGGTAATTGTTTGCACCAGATCTTATTTAGGGGATTCACAGCAAAGGGGGTGAATACATATGCACACACCACCTTTCAGTTTTTTACTTTGTAGAATTTTTAAAAATACGTTTTTTTTTTTTTTTTTCACCAATTTGGACTATTTTGTGTATGTCCATTACATGAAATCCAAATAAAAATCCATCTAAATTGCACGTTGTAATGCAACAAAATAGGAAAAACACCAAGGGGGATGAATACTTTTGCAAGGCACTGTATGCAAGGCATAATGTTATGTAACACATGGAGAGACAAATGTTAGCTTATCAATAGGCCCATGAGATATAAATGGGGTATTGTGCCTATAACTAAATCCAAATATCAAATCAGTATGTTTATGTAGCCTACATACTGCACATTCTCATCAACAAAATCACATTGTTTTCCAGTGTATTCTGTTATCATAGACATTGATATAACGTATTATATCTGCACATTAATATAACATATTATAGGAAAGACATGTAAGAAAAAATATCTTTCTTATTTTTATTTGTTAAGAAATATACTGTATTATTAAAGGATGGGGTGCAATTGAAATGTTAGTGGTAGGTAGCATATGTTTTTCCTGAAGCTACGGGTGCAATAAAATGAAAACAAACATTTAGGAAACTTTTGAAGAACTTTCAAATGACTGACCTTTTTTCTACAAAGATTTGTCCACCACATATTTTCGTGGGGACATGTTTTTTGCACTAAAGGCTGCTTGAATACTCAGCAGTGCAATTATTTTGTCTCATGCATGTATTTAGAATCCAGTACGTTATCAATGTTGTACTACAGTATTTAAAACATATGGCATTACAAATGCCCTTGCTTTCTCTTCAATTTAAAGTCATGAAGACAAGACAGTATAATGTGCATGTCCACGGGACTAAAACGTAAAAGAAGTGGAAGGATTTTGGTTCCATGATTACTGTATTAAAATGATAGAATGAGTGTCACAGAAGTCCATTCCCAAGTAAAGACACATACCAGAGTAACAGGCAGTAAATATATGCTCACAATATTCCAACTAATTCATGTGTTTATTTTTACATTGATTATGTGAGCTGTTACCTAAAGTGAACATTCCCTTAAATGAGTAGCCTAGTTATTGTATTGTATTGTATTGTATGGCAAGTAAATACGTGGTAAAGGCCTTAGTAAGCTTTTGCGTAAATTGGCCGGATTTACACACACACTAGAGGGATAGGGAAACATTAATGTATTGGTCTAGTTTTCACATATGTTTTTGATGCATTTTCACTTGTACACTCACCTAAACATGATTGGAATGTTTCTGGTCTAAAGGGATTACAGATTTAAAAAATGCACGGAATACAATTGATTTAGTTAATTACCTTGTCTATTTTATGGAATAAAAAGTATATTGAATACAATGTCAAGTGTACCAAGTCTTTTATGTATATTTATTTAATGGATGGTAATCATCAATACACATCAACTGTCCTATGCAGCTAATGAACAGGAATTCAAAACATACTGTAATGTGTTTTTCTAGGAACTCACATGTAGGCCCTATTTGGTAAAACAACGACCAAAAGGCCTGCGACATGAAAGCCAGGGAACTGTTTATTGGACAGGACAGATGTCTCAACACAGTCAATTGAGACTGAAGCTAGCCTAGCTCTAGCTCTCAAGAACCCAACGGGGCCCAGGGGGCTTATAGCGGTCCCCCTTTTGGGTTCCCAGCTGAACATATGGATCACAGCTGGCTCCATGTGAACTACAATCCCGACGCTCTGTTTTAACATTAAGAAACATTAGTAATCCTCGCTTGCAATACGGTTTTGGAAACATTTGGAATATAACTTTCGTACCAGCAAGAAATTATATTTTATACACAAAAGATACACTTACTGCACGCAATTTATCAAAGTTGCACCTGGCTGACTTCAGACACCACCTCCAGCCGAGGTAGGCATGACACAACCTCTCACCTTGCACTCGCATTTCCATTGGACCATTCCATTCCACATTTTTGATGTTTTTCAAAGTACAGCAGGGTGCAACTTTGCTAAACTGCGTACAGTAAGTGTATCTGACTTGGAGGTGGAATCAGGGGAACCCATTGAGGTCAGAAAGGGCAGGAAAAGGGCAGGAAAAAATTAAGAAAGTGGAGCATATTAAGCATAAATATGGATTACTGCAGAAGGAAATTTAGCATGACGAGAGTAAGGATTCATTAACTGCGGTGGCAGGTGCGGTGAGTTTGAGCCTCGTCCCGATGGTGATCAAGATGTTTTTTTGCCCAGTGGGAGTGTGATTTTTGGAGAGAATGGATCCTTGCCTTCTGACCGATCCATATGTGGTGTCAGATTGGGTGGAGAAGAGCTTGGGGAATGTTGGCTCGGTGAAAGTTACTCAACATGGAATCGTGTAGATTTTTTGTGTTTCTGCTGTCCAGAGGGACCGTGCGCTCCGCTCCACATGACTGGGGACAATAACTGTGACTTGCTTTCCTCTCCGGAAAGGAGTGATAACTGGAGTAGCGTTAAGTGTTTAGGAGAGCCAACTGAAGATGAAGTTGTCCGGTGTCTGTGACGACCTCTGTTTGGTGTGAAGCAGACCCGGTGGAGAGCATGGTGAAAGAGAGAAGACACTGTCTATGCTACTGAGTTTTGTTGCAGCATTTGTACCAGATAACGTCAAGTTAGGATGTGTCTGTTATTGCATGAGAGATTTTGTCCCGCACCCATTACAGTGTTTTAGGTGTCAAGCTTATGGTCATGTTGCAGCAGTGTGTAGGAGGGAGATTCCTAGATGTGAGAAGTGTGCAGGAGGACATGTGATAAAGGTTTGTGTAGTATACTGTAGGTGTAAAACGTTGTGTGTAAACTGTAGGGATGTCCAAGGTACTGGAGATCAGAGGTGTCCAGTGAAAGAAAGGCAGGTTGAGGTTGCCAGGATCAGAGCAGTGCAGAAGGTGTCGTATGCTGAGGCAGAGAAGAGACAAGTAGATGAAGATGGGTCCAGGGTAAGGCATCCTAATAGGATCCCTGTGAGTAGGCCAAGGTCAATATAGAGTGATAGGAATAACATGTGCTTTAGTAAGGTTGGTTTTTGGCATACATGGCCATGGTTGTCAACTGTATAGCTGGAATGGAACATAAATCAGAGAGGATAGATGTTGTGGTGGCAGCTGCAGAGACGTACTTGGGTGTACGAGATTTTACTGCAGACGAGTTAGGTGTTTTGAAAAATAGTGCCCCGTCCTCCCAGGCTGCTGGCCTGGTGTAGGATCAGATAGGGCAGAAGTAATGGAAAAGTGATGAGGTTTTAATGTGTGTAGGGTTAGTTGGTAGGGACATTTTTTCACAAAGTGTCATGAATTCATACTACAGAATAGTAGTCTGATACACAGCCAATACAGTAGGTGGCAGCATGCACCTTAACATATTTGTTTGCGAACCGCCATTATACCAATGAAGAAGAAGCTGTCAGTGTAGCTAGCTAGCATCCTAGCCTTATCAAGCTAAGTAATGTTTTCTGTTGTTGCTACACCTTATTCAAAAGATTAGTCAGCTGGGCTATGGCTGGTTCTGGTGCTGGATTTGCCATAGGTATGTAGGGAAAACTCCACCACAGATGTACTGGGGAAACCAGTATCTTTGACTTTTCAATCTATTGTTATCTCCAAAGTTTTGTCATCTTCCATAAATTGCGGGCTCGCGAATCCGCCATGGAAATAGAAAGAATAAGATGGTAATATGGATAGCCTAACTATTGAATGGTTTGTACTAGAGACACGTTTTTCTATATTGTAATGCAAACTTTGGTAGGCTCATGAGGATGGATGTGAAATGATAGGCTACAATGAATTTGCTCATAATGCATGCAGCAAATGATATATAACAACAGCAGCACCCTGAACGCATCATCCACGAAACACCAATACTTGATGTAACAGCACATTTTTACATAGATAAACAAGTTTGTGGAATCTTCTTTCATGGGTGACTTTTCGTTATAGGATAGAAACTTGTGATTTTTAGCCGCACCGATCAAAGCAGTGGAGCGTGATCAAAATCATTAATCTTGGGGCAACGGTGAACGGGTTCCAAAATGTATTCCATTTATACAATTTTAATATAGTTGTTTAAAACACACTAGAACAAAAATAAGTGAAACTTTACAAATGATCCAATGGATTATGATAATTTGCTGGTAAAAAAAAGCGGAGGTGCAAAAACATAAGTTCGCACCCTCTATTTTAATTTGCTCCATGGCTCAGGCAGCCAAGTGCAGCTAGAGACGGAAGACAACGCAAGACACACCCAATCGCTGTTTTTTTTCTGGTCCAATGAAAGTCAATGAACTAAGTAGACCAGAACCAGCTGCTATTGCTTTGGTGTCTATGGAAAACACACCCCGTTAAGTAGATCAGAACTGAACATCTTTCAATGTGATTAACGGCCTGTGTGAACAATCTTCATTGATCCACCCTCTTTGCTGGAGCCAAAGATGGTATATTATGTTGCTCAGCTCAGTTGCAACTTGCGAATTTTGCAGGTGTTTCTGATTAATTAACAATGCCATGCTGGTGGGTGATACTGTACCATTGAAATAAAACCCAGCCCTGACAGGAAAGTATGCTAAAAATAATTTACACGTCATTTCAAAGGAAAAGACACGTCAAGTACAAATTTCACGAAGCAGGCAGTTCGTTTTTTGTCACGAGATCAAATAGTGGATAGTGGATTTATATTGGTGTGGGCGTTTTAACACAAGACAAACAATTAACTGACTAGAGTGGAAATTACAATTGAGTCCAAAGAGGATATATGAATATAAAAAGTATTCCCTCGTTATGTTAAGATCACAACTTACTTATCTTATGAGCACGACATAACAAAAGTTGTTTTGTCAAGATCACAAGACAATTTTCTTGATATCATGACATGACAAAATAGATTTTGTCGAGATCACAAAATAATAAAAAGTATCAGTAGGGTAGCCTAGTGGTTAGAGTGTTGGACCGGAAGGTTGCAAGTTCAAACCCCCGAGCTGACAAGGTACAAATCTGTCGTTAAGTCAGGATTTTGCTTTGTAAGCTGTTTCATAGCTAAAGCTCTTTGCAGGCTGACAAAGCCCTGCCAGTGCTGATGCATATGATCCAGAGTGGGTGAGCTCTATTCCTGGTAGGCTGATCAGATTCAATAGCAGCCTCAGAGGCTAATGTCAGGATGCTGCCTTGTAGGCTGTTTCAAATGTAAGGCTCCTTGCAGACAGCCTACAAGGCAGCATCCTTATTTATCTGCTATTGAATCTGATCAGCCTGACAGAAATAGAGCGCATCCACTCTTGACCGTGTGGCTGCTATTGAATCTGATTAAGATCTGAGGCTGAAATTGAATCTGATCAGCATGTCAGGAATGGAGCTCACCCACCTTGTAAATGTAAATATTATCCATAAAACATTAAATGTCCCTTACAATTATTCATATATAAGTTATGCAAGCCAACAACCAGCATATATAACAAGCTAGCTAGCTATCTAGCTAACTAAATAGCTAGCTAGCTTGCTCACTCACAAGACTATCCAAGTTAGCTATGTTTGCTTGCATGTGATTGTCTGTGGTCTTGGGATGGCACACTGGGAGACAGGGCTACTTGTCAGGCATCGTTCAGGGCTTAAATGCCCCACGGGGGCTTATCCCCCCAGCTCTTAGTTTAAGGTAAGGGACATTTAGCTTGCTAACAATCAAATTTATGAACTGATAATGAGCTCCAAACACAAATGAAGGCATGATGTTAGCATGAAATGTACCATCTCTAAATGGGCTCTGTCGCCTCAGCCATACTGTCAATCTATCTCCAATACATCCATTTATATCTCGTAAACTTGTAATCTCGACAAAACAACTTTTGTTATGTCGTGATCATGAGAGAAATAAATTGTAATCCTGACATAACAAGGAAATGTTTTATTTATTTATATGTTCTCGATTGGTACGCCCAGATAAATAGAACACACAAAATTATAGTTAAAACAGTTTGGGAATTAAAAGTATTGTCCAATAAAGACGTTATCCTAACATAAACATAGGTAAATCCTCTGGTGGACATGTGCCTATACCTGTTGAATCTGGAAAATTCTGGCTGGGTGCACTAACCAGCAATCTTGGAGGACAGTAAAAGTTGATAGAAGTGCTTATATTTGCCCGTTAGCCGCCTCCATCACGGTTTTACAAATGGTAAAGAGTGAGTTCATTTTGCATGGTTGGAGACTTCACTTAAGGACCAATGGAATGGCCTAAAATGTACAAACTCCGCTCACCCGGGGCACCAGGCCATGCAAAACGAACTCACCCAATCTGAAGGAAGATGTTTTTTTTATTTTTTATTATTGGTGTTTTTTCACCCCAATTTCATGATATCTAATTGCGAAGATTTTTTATGTGAAAAAAATGCCTCATATGAGTCCAGAGACCAATCACATTGGGAATACAAAACAAAACATAATGTGATTGGTAAATGAGTTCCAAAACTCTGACCTATCGTTTTTAGACTTATACTGACCAATTTGATTGTCAGTATAACATGTAACCACAATCTACTGGTCAGTCTAAGTCTAAAAAAATTGGTCAGATTTTTTACAACTCATTTAACCAATCACATCCTAGTTTGTTTTGTATTCCCATTATGATTGGTCCCTGAATCCATAGGAGGCTGTGTTGAAATGTATAAAGTCCTCCTTCACTTTTCTAACTGTAAAGTCTTGATGAAAGTTGTGAAAATGTAAAGTGTTAATTTTTACTTTTGGTAAAGAAGCACTTTTATCAACTTCCACTGTCCTTAAAAAAAGTTGATGAATTTCCTCGTCACTTCAGTTTGCTCCTGTATTCATTCACCTTGGTTGGAGAGCGAAGTGTTCTCTTCCCTTTGCTAATAAGCACACAGATGTTCCTCAATAGTTCAATTTATTGGAAGTTTAGTCAACAGCTAGTTCTCCACCACAGTGCTAGAGTAGTTAACGCTACATCCTTATGTTGGGCCCGGCTTTTAGCTAGGTCTTTTGTGCCTGCTACATTAGGTTAGCCAAGGGTATACAACAGATTGCTGCAACCTGATTGGCTATCACCTGAAGCATACACATGATTCAGGTGATACCAGCACTTTGATAAGGTGATTAATTATACTGTTTGAATTATATTTAATTATGTGGATATGTTGTCTTGCATTCCTACCATCAAAAGGAGCTAACAACCGATAGAGTATGTTTTTTATTCAACATACTGGCTTGTAAAGGTTGTGAGAGGAAATTTTCCTGATCCAAACACAAATTTTGCCCGAAACAGAATTCAACGCAATTCAACGTCGGGTTTCCAGGCAAAAAGACCCAGGCTGCAGAAACTCATTGAAGTGGAATTTGTGCTCCCTAGTGGCACAGTGGTCTAAGGCAAGAGGCACCACTACAGTCCCTGGTTCAAGTCCAGACTGTATCACAACTGGCAGTGATTGGGAGTCCCATAGGGCGGCGCTCAATTGGCCCAGCCTCGTCCGGGTTTGGTCAGGGTAGGCCATCATTGTAAATAAGAATTTGTTCTTAACTGACTTGCCTAAGTAAATAAAGGTTAAAAAAAAATAATAATAATGTAAATTGTGCTGGATCACCTGAACTTCATAGACAATGACCAAAAATACTTTATCCAAAGTATGGTGAAAACAGAGAGAGCAATCGAAAGGCAGTCAATCTACTTATTGATAGAATCATCAGGATCCAGCAACATCCAGACGATTGGTGCAGGTAGTTTGAGGATGCACTGTCAGCTGGGGGTTGTAAACATTCATTATTATATGGAGGAAGTCCATCTCTGGAGACAGAGAATGAAAATTCCGCCAGACTTATTGAACTTTTTTGAGGATGAAGACTACTGTTTTGCGGAAGATATTCTATTCCCAGAGGACCGTGAAATTGTATGTAATTGTATGTGTGTAGACTGTATTAGTGCCATATGGAACATTGTCCATAGCCTAAACTCCTATCAAATCATATTACTAATGATCAATAGACCTAGATTTATATTGATGTAATACATCTGTGGACCAGATGAGGGCAGACTAATGTCACGAACTGCACTGCAGCTCTTAATAGGGTATGAGTTTATTATGTGAGTACATTTTTAGTCATGCATTATCCTGTAATTTAACAATTCAACTTCTGTTCTAGATATATTAGCTGAATATCAAAACAGAATAAATATATGTGGGACTCAGGAACTTCTCAGGAGTTCTCCATCTTCTTGAAGGTGTTACAGGACACTGAACACCCTGACCTGGTTAAAGAACTGATAGGGAAGACACCTGATGATTACTTGATAAGGATTCATAGATTGCCCATATATTGCCCTTCATGCTAGCCAAAACCATGCTCCTTTGAACTTGAACAGATCTTGTGAGGAATAGTAGCCAGTAGATTCCGACCTTACCGTTACACTAGTTTACATTGAGTTGCCCAGGAGTCAGAACACAATCATGGTTAAATTTAGACTCCATGGAGCCGGCGCAAGATATGGGTCAGAAAACATACCTCAATGCAGGGATGGGATATGCAACTGTACTCCAAATGTTACCTTTATCCACACTGATACATCGAGAAGTTTTCCAGGAAAACTTTTCGTCCTAGCTAGCAGTAGCCACTGCAGCCTTTTTGGAATGGCAGTGTCAGCCAATCAACTTCTTTATTGTTCAATGAGATGTGCCATACCATAATGGCTACGCAGCATGAGGATGAAAAGGTCAGTTTTCCGGGAAAACTAGCAGTATTTCAAACTTCTCAATGTATCAGTGTGGCTAAATTTTGAATGTGGAGAACAGTGGCATATCCATTCCCTGCATTGACATTTTCCAACCCATATCTCGCATGCTCCACAGTAACCATGATTGCATTCCGACCCCAGCGTAGGTCAGTGTTAACAAGCGTAATGGTAGGGTTGTAATATGCTAGCTATAAGGAATTGTAGTTTTGAATAAATTGTAAATGCTGATTAGCATGTCTTTTCCTCATCATTATATACGTTATATTATAAACCGGGTAGTTTGGATGCTGATTTGCTAAAACAGCATTTAGCCATGTTTATGTGAGACCATATACCATGACTATAATGTTTAGCCTTTTCACCTTGGTAAAAATGCGCCTTTTCACCTCGAGCTGATGGCTGCATCAACAATATTTCAACATGCCGATGTAGAAAATACGCGGTTAGATGAACTTGAGAGAAACCGAAATGAAAACAACATTGTAAAGCAAACAAAGTGGGTACTTACCTACTTCACTGACTGGTGGGCAGAAAAAGGGATATGTGAGTCTAGGAATACAACAAAAATGGAGCTGAACATCATTCTACGGGACTTTCATGGTTCAGTGAGAAACATGAATGGTGAAGAATAAGTGATGTAAAGTACTTAAGTAAAAATATTTTAAAGTACTACTTAATTCGTTTTGGGGGGTATCTGTACTGTACTATTCATATTTTTGACAACTTTTACTTTCACTTCACTACATTCCTAAAGAAAATGATGTACATTTTACTCGATACATTTTCCCTGACACCCAAAAGTACTCGTTACATTTTGAAAGCTTAGCAGGACAAAAAAATGGTTAAATTCACACACTTATCAAGAGACTTTTACTTGAGTAATTTTCTATTACTGTATCTTGACTTTTACTCAAGTATGACAATTGGGTACTTTTTACACCACTGCGAATAATATGGAATTAGCAGCTACGCTAGACATATCAACGACCCCCCTCTCAGTTTGGCATGGAGTATTCAGAAGAACACCGAATTCACAACGAGCAACAATGTGTCTGTCGGCGTAATTAAACAGTTGAGTAAAAAGGGGCAGGCACAACAAAGCTGCCCACCAGTGAATGGATACTGTACATATGGTATGTAACTGTTAGCTAGCTAGCAAAATCATTCTAATGTACCCTGACAATATAACTGGAAGCTATGTAGGCCTAACAATTAGCTAACGTTATTTTGTCTTAAATGTTTTAGGTACATAAAAGAGACAATGGGAGTGAACACCCTCTGCAAAATAGCTGTCCTGTCGCAGATTTACACAAACTACTGCCTCGAACCACCATGATCCAGAAACGGTCGGATGCTTGACTAGTGGCACGATAAATACTGTCTTTCAGAGGACACAGATTGGAAACCTCTCTTCAAAGTTCCTGGAGACCAAATCTGGAAGCGACGAAGCGGTGGAGCACTATTCTCTCTGACAACACAGCAGCAGCTCCCCCAGCAAAAAACAAACGGAATCCATTTCCAGCAGCGTAGAGCCCAATAAACGACACCATGAGCAAACCAACAACAAACAATAACGTGGGACAATTTTAAGAAATGGCAACATTCAACATTAATAAATAGGTGGCATGTGTTAGTCACTCTAGAAGTGGCGCTAATGCTTGCTAGCTAGCCTGTGGTTATGTTGCATAGCAACTAGTCAAACAACAAGACTTTTACCGGACTACTTTTTCTGGTGGAATGTATTGATTAAAGCTACATTTTCAATTTAGATGTGTAGTTCCTTGCCTTATTGTGTTGGCAACCGGTTTATAAAAGCAATACAGTGCCTTGCAAAAGTATTCATCCCCCTTGGTGTTTTTCGTATTTTGTTGCATTACAACCTGTAATTACATTTTTATTTGGATTTCATGTAATGGACATACACAAAATAGGCCAAACTGGTAAAGGGAAATTTAAAAAAGTAACATGTAACAGCTCCCCAAACAGGTCAGGAACAAAGTTGTGGAGAAGTATAGATCGGGGTTTGGTTATAAAAAAATATCAAAAAGTTTGAACATCCCACAGAGCACCATTAAATCCATTATTAAAAAATTGAAAGAATATGGCACCACAACAAACCTGCCAAGAGAGGGACGCCCACCAAAACTCAAGGACCAGGCAAGGAGGGCATTAATCAGAGAGTCAACAAAGAGACCAAAGATAACCGTGAAGGAGAGAGTGGCCAGAAAAAAAGACATTGCTTAAAGAAAAAAATAAGCAAACACGTTTGATGTTCGCCAAAAGGCATGTGGGAGACTCCCCAAACATATGGAAGAAGGTACTCTGGTCAGATGAGACAAAAGTTGAGCTTTTTGGCCATCAAGGAAAACGCTATGTCTGGCGCAAGCCCAACACAACACCTCTCATCACCCCGAGAACATCATCCCCACAGTGAAGCATGGTGGTGGCAGCATCATGCTGTGGGAATGTTTTTCATCGGCAGGGACTGGGAAACTGGTCAGAATTGAAGGAATGATGGATGGCGCTAAATACATGGGCTTTCTTGAGGGAAACCTGTTTCAGCCTTCCAAAGATTTGAGACTGGGATGGAGGTTCACCTTCCAGCAGGACAATGACCCTAAGCATACTGCTAAAGCAACAATCGAGTGGTTTAAAGGGAAACGTTTAAATGTCTTGGAATGATCTAGTCAAAGCCCAGACCTCAATCCAATTGAGAATCTGTGGTATGACTTAAAGATTGCTGTACACCAGCAGTACCCATCCAACTTGAAGGAGCTGGAGCAGTTTTGCCTTGAAAAAAGTTTCTTGTTTTTTTTGTCTTATTTCTTGTTTGTTTCACAATAAAAATATTTTGCACCTTCAAAGTGGTAGGCATGTTGTGTTAATGAAATGATACAAACTCCCTAAAAATACATTTTAATTCCAGGTTGTAAGGCAACAAAATAGGAAAAATAACAAAGGGGGTGAATACTTTCGCAAGCCACTGTAAGGTACCTCAGGTTTTTATGTTTTATTTAACTAGCCAAGTCAGTTAAGAACAAATTCTTATTTACAATGACGGCCTACACTGGCTAAACCTACGGCCTACACCGGACAACGCTGGGCCAATTGTGCAACGCCCTATGGGACTCCCAATCACGGCTGGTTGTGGTACAGTCTGGTTAGTGGTATAAGGCCTATAAACCACGGCTAAGGGCTGTATCCAGGCACTCCGCGTTGTGTCGTGCTTAATAACAACACTTAGCCAGTGGTATTGGCCATATACCACACCCCCTCGGGTCTTATTGCTTAAACATGATCAATACACCAGATACAGTGCATTCAAAAAGTATTCAGATCGGTTGACTTTTTCCACATTTTGTTACATTACAGAATAACTAAAATGGATTTTAAAAAAAAATGATCCTCAGCCATCTTCACACTATACCCAATAAAGACAAAGTAAAAACAGTTTTTTGGAACTTTTTGTTCGATGGTCACTCTGACAGAGCTCTAGAATTCCTCTGTGGAGAACCTTCCAGAAAGACAACCATCTATGCATCACTCCACCAATCAGGCCTTTATGGTAGAGGGGCCAGACAGAAGTCACTCCTCAGTAAAAGACACATGACAGCCCGCTTGGAGTTTGCCAAAAGGCACCTAGAGACTATCAGACCATGAGAAACAAGATTCTCTGGTCTGATGAAACCAAGATTGAACTCTTTGGCCTGAATGCCAAGCGTCACATCTGGAAGAAACCTGACCATCACTAAGGTGAAGCATGGTGTTACTAGCATCATGCAGTGGGGATGTTTTTCAGCGGACGGGACTGGAAAACTAGGCAGGATCGAGGGACAGATGAACGGAGCAAAGTACAGAGAGATCCTTGATGAAAACCTGCTCCAGAGCACTCAGGAACTCAGACTGTGGCAAAAGGTTCACCTTCCAACAGGACAATGACCCTAGTTTACCAACATTTAAACAAATAAAATAAAAATAATCTTTGTCATTATGGATTATTGTGTGTAGATTGATGCGAAAAACAACAACAATTTAATACATTTTAGAATAATGCTATTACGTAACAAAATGTGGAAAAGGTGAAGGGGTCTGAATACTTTCTGAATGCACTGTATATAGTCATAGTGAACTCCTCTTTATACAAAGTTGGGAAGCATCAAAAAGTCGCACTTTAAGGGGAGTTCTAATCCATCCCTCATTCTACAGTCCGCAGTTCTGGATTAAGTTAGCAGCACTTGTATCATGTCAGTTAGCATTCAACTCGAAACAAACTTTGGTGGAATCGGTTGAATAATTTATGGGAAGAGTGAGGAAATGCTGGAAATATGTAGGAGGAGCTTGTCAAGCTGGCTTCAAATGAAAGCCAAATGTGCAATGAAACCCAGGGCGGTATTCTTTTTGTATGTTTACCTTAAGTCAACAGGAAGTTACTCACTCACTGTTCTTGTTTCTTCTGAACATGCTGTGATGTCAGTCCTATATTGCATCATGTCCTCCTAACATTACTTGAAAGCTCTCTTCATTGTTTTATGGATTTTAAACATTCAAATTACATGTCAGGACCTTCAATCAAAGCTCAACAGCTGATGTTTCGCTGATATAAAAGTATTATACCAGATCACTTAAAATAATTCGATGAATATGTAATTATAGTAAAGTTATAATAAGCATTTTGGGGGGTTAAAGGAAACATTTGCACTTCTCCTGAACAGAATTGTGTACCAGAGTTATAAACTAATAGAGGGGCACTTGTACATCAAGTTTAAGCATACGTTGCAGACAGTCCCATGCTTCTGGTGCACAATAGGAAAAGACTGTCTTGCCGAACTCAGTAGTGGACCGCAGGACTATAAGTAGTAAGCAACCTTCTAGTAAACTGCATCGGGTAAGTCAAATCAAATTGTATGAGTCGCTTACACATTTTGCAGATGTGCAGAGAAATGCTTGTAGCAAAGTTGCCTAGGAGCTAAGAACAGGGCTACCATGTCTGTTGGCGCCATATTGTTAGTTGTGAAGGAGAGCAGGCTAAATAAGAATTTGTTCTTAACTGACTTGCCTAGTTAAATAAAGGTTAACTACAGAGGTCGAGAGGGAGTTTACCCAGAAGGGCTTTGTTTATGAAAACATATACTATGTAGCTGTGCATGTAAAGCGAGGACCAGCCCATTAGTAACAAAGCGCAAGGATGCATGATAAACTGAGTCCAGTCTGTAATTAATCACCATAATCCAACGGAAAGTAAGCCTTGTTACGAAAATAAAAACCCAATTTCACTATTGTTGCTTGAACTTGAGTTTTGAATAAGATAGCATGAAAGGAACTTGCAGTTGATTTCCCATTTGGAGGAGAATCCATAGTTTGGGTAAGAGGAAAATGGAATCAGAGAGAAGTTTGAATGGAAGAGTTCCTAGAGCCTGTCCTATTTGGCTCAGAGAATATGTTCCATGTGTATCATGGACAAACCACACAGAGGTTAAACAGGACGGAACATAGCCAAAGCTCCAAATTGCAACCACATGCTATTTAGACTCCATAAAAGGTCTAAAGAAAGGGTTGGATGTTGTTGCATGGTTATGATTCATTAGTGAAATAGCATTTTACCAAACAAAAAATGTGTGCTTCCTCCTCATAACTGCATTTAGTCAAATAAAGTTCCAACACAACTCTGCAAGCATCAGGTCAAATAGCGTTTAATTTCAGTTTCATCATCACATTTGTTGAATTAAATTACATGTCATAGCTTTGTGTACATACAAAAACTACTTGACCAAAAGTATGTGGACTGCTCGTCAAACATCTTATACCAAAATCATGGGCATTAATATGGAGTTGGTCCTCCCTTTGCTGCAATAACGGCCTCTAAACTTCTGGGAAGGCTTTCCACTAGATGTTGGAACATTTCTGTGGGGACTTGCTTCCATTCAGCCACAAGAGCATTAGTGAGGTAAGGCACTGATGTTGGGCGATTAGGCCTGGCTTACAGTCGACGTTCCAATCCATCCTAAAGGTGTTCAATGGGGTGAGGTCAGGGCTCTGTGCAGGCCAGTCAAGTTCTTCCACACCGATCTTGACAAACCATTGTATGGACCTGTATGGACCTCACTTTGTGCATGGGGGGGAGGCATTGTCATTCTGAAACAGGAAAGGGCCTTCCCCAAACTGTTGCCACAAAGTTGGAAGCACAGAATCGTCTAGAATGTCATTGTATGCTGTAGTGTTAAGATATCCCTTCACTGGGACTAAGGGACCTAGCCCGAACCATGAAAAACAGCCCCAGACCATCATTCCTCCTCCACCAAACTTTACAGTCGGCACTATGCATTGGGGCAGGTAGTGTTCTCCTGGCAACCCAGATTTGTCCGTTGGACTGCCAGATGGTGAAGCGTGATTCATCACTCCAGAGAACGTGTTTCCGCTGCTCCAGAGTCGGAGAGCTTTACACCGCTTTACACCGCATTGCTTGGGTGCGGCTGCTCCGCCATGGACATCCATTTCATGAAGCTCCCAACTAACAGTGAATGTGCTAATTTGCTTCCAGAGACTGTTTGGAACTAGGAAGTGAGTGTTACATCCGAGGACAGAGGATTTTTACGCTCTGCGTGCTTCAGCACTCATCAATCTCATTCTGTGAGCTTATGTGGCCTACCACTTCACGGACTGAGCCGTTGTTGCTCCTAGACATTTTCAACTTTACAATAACAGCACCCACAGTTGACAGGGACAGCTCTAGCAGGGCAGACATTTGATGAACTGACTTGTTGGAAAGGTGGCATCCTATGACGGTGCCACGTTGAAAGTCACTGAGCTCTTCAGTAAGGCCATTCTACAGCCAATGTTTGTGTATTGAGATTGCATGCCTGTGTGCTCAATTTATACATCTGTCAGAAACGTGTGTGGCTAAAATAGCCGAATACGCTAATTTGAAGGGGTGTCCACATACTTTTGTGTATAGAGTGTAGGTCTGGGTTTTCCAGGAAGCCTCTCCTTTCTTTTTGTTGTCAGAAAGAGATTTGTATTTATGTTAATGATGTCTTGAGATCATAATCTTTCACACGCTAACACTTGAATTTAATTATGAGTAAGTGTATGCCCTTTCAGAGGCAACGTTTACTCTGCTCACCTCACGTAATAGTGATGACTGATTGGTTCACTTTATAAATCCTCCAATTGATATTTATGGCATGAATCCACCAGAAGGGGTATATGACATCATAATGATGATGTGGAGTGAGGATGAGTCATGGGACGTCAATGTGATGTGGCAGGTGAGCTAACAGGAGGACAAGGTGAAGCCTGACACATTGATGCTGATAGCTCCTGTCACTCAAACCAGCCTCTGATGACACCATAGTGTTGTACTGCCTTGATTTCGACTTACTGTCAATCTTGCTTACATTACTCTGCTATCAAGATCGTGATTCCCCACAAGAAAAAATAAATGTTATACTGCATAGCTACTCTGGAAGTTGGGCACAATGCTTGATGTGAGCAGATCCAATACATCTGAGGTGATGTTGTGTTTCCATGAACCAGTGGCATGTGTGTTGCTCTGCTAAAAGAGTATATTGGAAATGCTTCATAATATATTGACGTAGTAGACAGAAAACCAGTCTGTGTGGGATTCGTATCTTATTGACATGGCATTAACCATGGATAATGGAGGCATTTCCTCTCTAATAAGTCAGAGGTCAGGGAATTGCTAATAAAAGAAAAGGAGTCCACAAAGTTCAATGTCTATTTCCTATTGAGTTTAGGATCTTATCTCTCCATCTCCATAGTTTTGTGTTGCATGAGTCCAATTTAATAGTGTCCCTTCAGGCAAGACAGAGACCACTAACATACAATGTCTGGGGGACAGTAGGGAGATTAAAAAGTGTTCCATGTCTATACAGTATGATGTTGTTTTAACAGCAGGGTTGAGAAGGACACAGTTCAGCATAACACCAAACCCCATACAATGACAAACCAAGCCTTGACTTGCTGGGAATGTTGTAACCGTAGGCCCTAATTGTAGGGTGCTGACGTGGGCAGCAGTTTTGTTATGAACCTCTCTACTCTGCTGTACTTTAGAGTGCTTTCCTGCTGCTTGAGGCTCTAGAAAAGATGACATTGTTCTTCAAAATTATCAGATGGCCATGGCCCGCCTTGGAGGGAAAAAACATCATCATATGCCTCTCAACAGGAAGTGGTAAAACCAGAGTTGCCATTTATATTGTCCTGGTTAAGAAGGTACTAACTCCAGTTTTCCATAAAATGTCTTATGCAAACAATCTGTGTCTGTATGCTTGTGTATTGTAGCAAAGCTATATGGATCACAAATAACTGCTAGCTCAGAATAGTACTGGGCAAGACACAATTTGTGTCTCTCTACTCTTCACAAAGTTTATGTTAAAAAGTATGAAAATACCCCACTACAACATTTCAGCTTGGCACAGACTTTCTATATCTGAAAAAAACCCTTGACATCTAGCGGGTTTCACATGGGATGATAAAACCTATTTTCTTCTCTATAGAAAGTGTTGCGTATCCCAAAATACATCCCAATCCATGTGACCAATTTGAGGAATATCATTCAATAAAACCCACCATGTGATATGCATCTTCATTAAAGTAGAGATTGAAAAAATTACTTTCCTAGTGCTGTTTCTGCAAGGAAAGGGAGTGTTTCCCCATCCAAGTACCTCAACAAACTGAAAACCAATCAACCTACTTGAAACCCCCCCCTCAAACAAAGTGAACCGCTTTTGTGTCACCAGTCGAGTCTATTGATTAACTCTGTTGATAAATAGTGGCATTTTCAAACACGACAGTGAGAAATCCAGTATATCATTGTTTTTAGAGGCAGACCCTCACGTCTTTCATCTTTTTAATAATGTGTTCTCCTTCAGGTGCCCCTGGTGGAGCAGCACTACTTCACAGAGTTCTGGAAGTTCCTGAAACACAAATACAATGTGGAGAGGGTCAGTGGGGACTCCTAGCTCAAAATCTCCTTCATAGAGATGGACCAGACAAATGCTATCATCATCTGTACGGCCCAGATTCTGGAGAACTACTTGAAAAGGCCTCACGGTGGAGATGACGACGGGATTCAACTTTCAGGTTTGACATTTCTTGATTACGACAATGTGAGTGATGATGGTAGTAATGGTAAATAACAAATCTACAGGTAGCTGTTCACGTTCATGCAAATCTTTGACCGTCTCTTTTTTCTCAGCCAATGCTTTGCCTTACCCCAAAGTTAGTTTGCTGCCCACAGCTGTGGAAGTTACCAGGGATTTGAATTTTGGAATCGAAAGTAAACAGGAGTGTGTTTCCTCTGAGAATTCATCTGACAGGTTTTTGTCAGTCAGTTGCTTCTGGCTCTCCTGTTTGCTCTTGCTGGCACTCGCCAGTCCAAGGTGGAATATCCCTCAGTGTAACATATGCTGTTTGTTGAAACGCCTGAGAGGGTTCCATTTTTTCTGCTGCTTTCCAGGCCACACGTCTGTTCAAGCCATCAGTGTGTGCCTTATCAAATTCTCAAGAGAGCCTCTGTCACTGCATCAGACTGAATGTTCTACTCCAGGCTCCTATGCCCCTCCGGGGAAGTGATTTGTAGCACTCCTGTTTAAAGTTGTATTTGTGAATGTTCATACCTCATCACACATCTCTCGTTGCTGTGAAATGCACATTTAAACCCCCTTCTGATAAATGGCCTCTAGCGCCACAGCAGTCATGCGGTGTGGTTGAAACTGCATCGTAGACTTCCTAGAAAAGTGGTGGTTAGTGTGGGAGTACCTCAGACAGAGGCAGGGAGGAAGACTGAAATTTGTGGGTGTCAATAAGCCACTTGTATATTTACAGCACTAGCATTATGGGAGAGAAAACAAAGGAGAGGTTGAATACCGGTAGTAAAGCTAAAGCAAACTCTTGTTCCTAGGAAGCCGACAGCAATGTAACCAGACCCACGGTACAATGTAATGGGAAAATCAGACATTAGAGGAGACAAAGTGATCAGCAGACCAAGCTGGCCTCAGCAGATGCTTTTCTACAATCTATGAGGGTCAGGAGGTTTTAGACTGTTGAATGAGTAATAGCAGGGATGTTGATGATTTGAAATGTACACCAGCTGTGACCTGCAGTGTATCCATCATATGACACATATTCTTACGTTAAACCGATACGTTTCATTGTCTTTTTGTTGACTTGATTTTTGACTTGTGTTTTGCTCCGTATTTCTGTTGTGTAGATGTGTCACTGATTGCCATCGCACACAAAAAGGGATGGGTCTACACCAGTAGAAAAAAAGGTTCCAAAAGGGTTCTTTGAAGAGGGATCGGGTTCTACCAAGAACGGTTTTGATCTGAAGAACCCCTTTTTGGAAGACAAAGGTTATTTGCAAGGCAAAGTGTTCTACTATAACCTTTAACTTCATAAGAACTGTTGATGGAAGAAAGGGTTCTTTCATGATTTTTTGGAAGGCAAGAGGGCTTCTTTAGAAGGCAAGAAGGATTCTATATAGAAACATATATTATATTTCCTAGCATGCTCTATTGCAGGGTAATTTTCATAATTGTTGGTTTTAATATCTGTGTTTTTGAATTGATTTATTAATCTCATGCTACACAAAGATAAATAGCATAGATTTTTCTAAACTCATCCACTCTGTTAGTAGTTGGACTTATTGCACCCGTTACTGAGATGGTTGTTCCAGTTTAGATGATTGGGGTAGTCTCAGCATCCAATCATCCCTACCCTTGCAGTCATTCTGAATGTAGGTTGCGGGTGATAAAATATTCCACTTGTTGGATATCCTAACTCTGGCTTGATTCCTATATGAATTAAACATCACTTTGCAAGCCAACATAATGTGACTTTCAGGCCTGATGTGGCCTGTAAACCAGGAGTTTCCTAACACTACTGTGTTAGGGTAAAACTTGACCGTCAAAGAAAGGTCTTATGATATACAGTGCCGTCAGAAAGTATTCACACTACTTGACTTTTATCACATGTTGTTGTGTTACAGGCTGAATTTAAAACAGATTACATTGAGAATTTTGGTCACTGGCCTACACACAATGCCCCATAATGTCAAAGTGGAATTAGGTTTTTAGACATTTTTACAAATTCATTAAAAACGAAAAGCTGAAATGTCTTCAGTCAATACGTATATCTTGTTATGGCAAGCCTAAATATATTCAATAGTAAAAATGTTCTTAACAAGTCACATAATATGTTGCAAGCACTCACTCCGTGTGGAATAATAGTGTTTAATATATTTTTTTTAATGAGAACTTCCTCTCTGTACCCCATACATACAATTATCTGTTAGGTTTTCCAATGCCTTGCAAAGAAAGGTACCTATTGGTAGATGGGTAAGATAATAAAAAGCAGACATTGAATATCTCTTTGAGCATGGTGAAGTTATTAATTAGTGTATCAATGGTGTATCAATACACCCAGTCATTACAGAGATACAGGCGTTCTTCCTAACTCAGTTGCCGGAGAGGAAGGAAACCGCTCAGGGATTTCATCATGACGCCAATGGTGACTTTAAAACAGTTATAGAGTTGAATGGTTGTGAAAAACTAAGGATGGATCAGCAAAATTGAAGTTACTCCACAATACTAACCTAAATGACAGAGTGAAAATAAAGAAGCCTGTACAAAGTCCTAAACATTCATCCTGTTTGCAATAAGGCACTGAATACAAAGATTTATGTTTGGGGAAAATACAACACATCACTCTGTCATGCTGTATAATGATAGGAGACAGGCGCAGGAATACGTGATGTTTTTTTTTATTTCTCCATCCAAAATAAAGTCAGTCATGACAATGACGTGGACGAAGCCCAAAACAAACACGTGTATATACAGTTGAAGTTGGAAGTTTACATACACTTAGGTTGGAGTCATTAAAACTTGTTTTTCAACCACCCCACACATTTCTTGTTAACAAACTATAGTTTTGGCAAGTTGGTTAGGACATCTGCTTCGTGCATGACACAAGTCATTTTTCCAACAATTGTTTACAGACAGATTAGTTCACTTATAATTCCCTGTGTCACAATTCCAGTGGGTCAGACGTCCACATACACTAAGTTGACTGGGCTTTTAAACAGCTTGGAAAAATCCAGAAAAGGATGTCATGGCTTTAGAAGCTTCTGATACACTAATTGACATCATTTGAATCAATTTCAGGTGTACCTGTGGATGTATTTCAAGGCCTACCTTCAAACTCAGTGCCTCTTTGCTTGACATCATGGGAAAATCAAAATAAATCAGCCAAGACCTCCACAAATTGTAGACCTCCACAAATCTGGTTCATCCTTGGGAGCAATTTCCAAACACCTCAAGGTACCATGTTCATCTGTACAAACAATAGTACGCAAGTATAAACAGCATGGGACCACGCAGCCATCATACCGCTCAGGAAGGAGACACGTTCTGTCTCCTAGAGATGAACGTACTTTGGTGCAAAAAGTGCAAATCAATCCCAGAACAACAACAAAGAACCTTGTGAAGATGCTGGAGGAAACGCAGAAAAACTCACACCTGTAATCGCTGACAAAGGAAATTCTAACATGTATTGCCTCAGGGAGCTGAATACTTATGGAATCAAGATATATACTAAAAGTGTTTAATTTTTCGTAAATTATAACAATTGTTAAAAAAAATGTTTTTTTTCACTTTGACATTACAGATTATTTTGTGTAGATCGTTGACAAAAAAAATGTATAATAATAATTTAATCCATTTTAATCCCACCTTGTAACACAGCAAAACGTGGAATAAGTCAAGGGCTGTGAATACTTTCTGAAGGCAATGTATGTCATGTATGGTCATATGTAATTAAATTGTAAAGGCTAATAAGGCTGGTGGAACCATTAGTTCTAGGAAGTTCTAGGACCCTCCAAAAATAAAAGGGTTCTTGGAAGAACCCTTCATAGAGGGTTCTAGGAAAAACCTTAAAATTATAAAGTTGTTATTGGTAGAACCCTTCATAGAGGGTTCTAGGAAAAACCTTAAAATTATAAAGTTGTTATTGGTAGAACCCTTCATAGAGGATTCTAGGAAAAACCTTAAAATGATAAAGTTGTTATTGGTAGAACCCTTCATGGAGGATTCTAGGAATAACTTTAAAATTATAAAGTTGTTATTGGTAGAGCCATTCATAGAGGGTCCTAGGCAGAACCCTTCATAGAGTGTTCTAGTTAGAACCATATACAGGGGTTTCTATGAATAACCCTACATGAAGGGTTCTAGGGAGAACCCTCTGCAAAGGGTTCTACCTAGCACCAAATAGGGTTCCCCAATGGGGACAAACCGAAGAACCCTATATGGTTCTACTTAGCACCTTTTTTTCTAAGAGTGTACAACCACAGTCTGATCCATTACCTGAAGCAGAAGCACAAAAACGCCCCCCCCCCCCCCCCCCCCCACACACACAGACCCTGGGCTTGGCCGTCTCACCCGGCGTTGGGGGAGCCAATAAAATGGAGGAAGCCGAGGAGCACATTCTACAAGTAAATAACATGCATTACTAAGCTACATCTCTTTTTATCTCCCTCTTTCTCTCTCTCTAGACACACACACACCCTCATCATTCTCATTCTTGCCCTCCCTCTGTTCATTGAACAATTTCCTCCCTCCCAGTCAAGCAGTTCCCCACCCTCCCTCTGTCCCTCCCTCATTCAGTTAGTACACTGCTCAGTGCAAACCCCTGCTCAGCCAAGCTGTTTCCAATGTTCCACATGGCCCCCGCACTCCAGGCAGCCATAAATCTTACCATGCCTCTCATACTTTCAGCACACAGGAAAATGTTGGAAACAGCTTTTTATTTTAACTCTCTACAGGTCACACTGAACCGGTGATGAAAAGGTTATTCTTGTTTTATTTTATCACTAATCTATGTGATTGATTTAATAGAACACTACTTTGGAAGTATTGAATTGCTCATCTTTATTACAGAGTTAGATGGTTTCTGATATATGTGAAACCTTGTCATATTAGTTTGGATGTTTTTGCTCATTCATTCAACTCATGTTTTGTCTTTTGTAGATCTGTGCAAACTTGGACTCATATACAATTATGACAGTAAACCTTGAGGAAAACAAAAAAGAACAACACTAAAACATTGCCACTGCTGAACAGAGAAAATAGGTACTCTTGTTATTTCCAGTAGAGAGAGACAATGAATTAAGAGACGCATATACTGAAACCCTACCTGCGACCTAGGCACCCAGAGCAGTGGGTGGTCCCGAAATAACAGAATTATGAGATAACACGGTTATTTTCATGTTCTACTGTACTTGAAGGCTACCGATAAGATTATTTTTCAACCATTTTTCATACCAAGTGTCATGACACCCTGTTATACCCCAAATGTACATTCCAAAGCAATTATCTATGTTTTCCTACAGCTGCAAAAAAGGAGAATCAGAAGGTGAATGTTTGTGCTCAGCATCTACGGCAGTACAAATAGGCCTTGTACCTGAGCAAAACCATCCGCATGTGTGATGCCTTCAGCTTCCTGGACAAATACTTTTACGAGGAGCTGAAGAAGAAAGTGGCCCCTGAGGACGAGGTGGCCATTATTAAGACCGACACAGAGAGATTCCTCTTCACACTTTTTAAAGGTAGCATACTGTATATCTAGTGTTTTTAGTATGTAAAGTAGCACTACATTGATGTCTGGGAGTTTAACTATTTTGCATGGCTTTCTTCCAAATATACTTTCTTGCAGATAGCTAAGAGAATGTGCAGGAATTGGCTAAGCTTCCCCAGTATGAATATAATAGCCTTTCTAAGTTGAGAACCAAGATCCTGCAAGAGTTTACATTTAGAGAGAAGGAGAGGGGGATCATGTTCACCAAGACCCATTGAAGTACCATTGCATTAGCTCAATTGGTTCAGGAGAGCTCAAAGTTTGAGGAAGTCTGAGTAAAAGCTTGCCATGTGATTGGAGGAGACCAGAGTAAAGTGAAACCAATGACTGCTGTGAGTGTACTGTTTCCAATTTTACAAAGACTGGCTGCCAGCCAAGTCTGCTATTTACTTAAATAGATGATATGATCAAAACTACTTTGAAAACATTGAATGTGTGAAAATGTACTTAAATTGATGATTGTAGTATTCCATCAAAGTGGTTCATCTTTGTTTGACTAATTAATTCATGATGTCACAAATCCTGTGGTCTGTAAAGTTGTGCTTAGGTACATTGTATTCAATAATTTAATATACAGTGTATTCGGAGAGTATTCAAACTTGACTTTTTCCATATTTTCTCATGTTACAGCCTTATTTTGAAATTGATTATATTGTTTCTTCCCCTCATCAATCTACACACAATACCCCATAATGACAAAGCAAAAACAGAAATATCACATTTACATAAGTATTCAGCCCCTTTACTTAGTACTTTGTTGATGCACCTTTGGCAGCGATTACAGCCTCGAGTCTTGGCACACCTACAGTGCCTTGCGAAAGTATTCGGCCCCCTTGAACTTTGCGACCTTTTGCCACATTTCAGGCTTCAAACATAAAGATATAAAACTGTATTTTTTTGTGAAGAATCAACAACAAGTGGGACACAATCATGAAGTGGAACGACATTTATTGGATATTTCAAACTTTTTTAACAAATCAAAAACTGAAAAATTGGGCTTGCAAGATTATTCAGCCCCCTTAAGTTAATACTTTGTAGCGCCACCTTTTGCTGCGATTACAGCTGTAAGTCGCTTGGGGTATGTCTCTATCAGTTTTGCACATCGAGAGACTGAAATTTTTTCCCATTCCTCCTTGCAAAACAGCTCGAGCTCAGTAAGGTTGGATGGAGAGCATTTGTGAACAGCGGTTTTCAGTTCTTTCCACAGATTCTCGATTGGATTCAGGTCTGGACTTTGACTTGGCCATTCTAACACCTGGATATGTTTATTTTTGAACCATTCCATTGTAGATTTTGCTTTATGTTTTGGATCATTGTCTTGTTGGAAGACAAATCTCCGTCCCAGTCTCAGGTCTTTTGCAGACTCCATCAGGTTTTCTTCCAGAATGGTCCTGTATTTGGCTCCATCCATCTTCCCATCAATTTTAACCATCTTCCCTGTCCCTGCTGAAGAAAGGCAGGTCAAAACCATGATGCTGCCACCACCATGTTTGACAGTGGGGATGGTGTGTTCAGGGTGATGAGCTGTGTTGCTTCAATTTTCAATTTTGGTTTCATCTGACCAGAGCACCTTCTTCCACATGTTTGGTGTGTCTCCCAGGTGGCTTGTGGCAAACTTTAACCGACACTTTTTATGGATATCTTTAAGAAATGGCTTTCTTCTTGCCACTCTTCCATAAAGGCCAGATTTGTGCAATAAACGACTGACTGTTGTCCTATGGACAGAGTCTCCCACCTCAGCTGTAGATCTCTGCAGTTCATCCAGAGTGATCATGGGCCTCTTGGCTGCATCTCTGATCAGTCTTCTACTTGTATGAGCTGAAAGTTTAGAGGGACGGCCAGGTCTTGGTAGATTTGCAGTGGTCTGATACTCCTTCCATTTCAATATTATCGCTTGCACAGTGCTCCTTGGGATGTTTAAAGCTTGGGAAATCTTTTTGTATCCAAATCCGGCTTTAAACTTCTTCACAACAGTATCTCGGACCTGCCTGGTGTGTTCCTTGTTCTTCATGATGCTCTCTGCGCTTTTATCGGACCTCTGAGACTATCACAGTGCAGGTGCATTTATACGGAGACTTGATTACACACAGGTGGATTGTATTTATCATCATTAGTCATTTAGGTCAACATTGGATCATTCAGAGATCCTCACTGAACTTCTGGAGAGAGTTTGCTGCACTGAAAGTAAAGGGGCTGAACAATTTTGGACGCCCAATTTTTCAGTTTTTGATTTGTTAAAAAAAAAAAATATATATATATATATAAATAAATAAATAAATACCCTTTGTTCTGCCTGATAGACACAAATGTGGGCAAAATAAAATACAGTGCATTTGGAAAGTATTCAGAGCCCTTCACTTTTTCCAAATGTTGTTGCGTTACAGCCTCATTGTAAAATGTATTAAATATTTGTGTATATATATATATATATAGACACAAATATTTCATACATTTTACAATGAGGCTGTAAAGCAACAAAATTTGGAAAAAGTGAAGGGCTCTGAATACTTTCCAAATGCACTGTATTTTATTTTGCCCACATTTGTGTCTATCAGGCAGAACAAAGGGAAGTTTTGGAACATGGAGATTGCAACAACAGTGGCTGAAGACGGTCTGGACATAGCAGCATGTAACATTTTGATACGATAGCTTGTGACCAATGAGATCACTATGATTCTGGACAGTGATTTAAAAGGTTAACTGGCTTTGCCAAAAAACAGGTTATTATTAGTCAATATCCAAGGTGTCATTATTAACTAAGAACTATGAACTAAGATTCTCTATTGTCCGCTATAACTCTTTGGTATGCGCCACATGAGATAAATAAATAGTATAATGTATTAGCAGTATAATGGTGTATAATGTATAACGGTTAGCAGACAATGTATTCACGGTATAACGGTTAGCAGACAATGTATTCACGGTATAACGGTTAGCAGACAATGTATAACTCAATCTGCATCATCATACTGTTAGCATCACTTCAAGCTCCCGTTGCCATGGTTTAATGAGAGCATGTTTACTGTTTTTATGTCTTAGGCCCGAGGCAGAGGCGAGGACAGTAGTTACACTTTAGTGGCGGGGGAGGGTTCTGGGGTTGCTGAGCGAGAGTGTCAGTGAGTACCATGAGAAGATAATGAGCAAAGCCACCGATGAAGTCAAGAAATTAGATCAAGAGGAATATGATAAAAGGATATGCCTCCACTCTCAAATCGTAACTTCCAGCTTGATATTAAATGAATTGTTTTCCTGCAATTGAGTAAAATCATTTTAAGATTTGATTGACTTCTCGAACCTAGTTGAGTCCACATCCGTAATGTAAAAAATGTATATACTAATTGTGTTTCAATTGTTTGTTGCTAGATAAAGGAATTTCACATTCAGGCGATCATGGATGAAAGAGTGCGAACAACCATGGAAAAGCGGAAAGGCATGAAATAGGAGACCCCGTCCAAAGTGAAGCTCAGCTGTGGAAGCTGCAATAAACCAGTCAATGTGAAACACCAATTTAAGTATGTTCTGCTGCAAACACTGTCCTCTTGTCAAAGTAACCCAACCTGTGCAAGCCTAATATTTAGTACACAGTTGTTGGTAAATATTTTTTGTCATGCACTCATGTTATAGCGTTAGAAAATTATTTACTCCCTATTCCCTGTCCTAATTCTGTAAAGAGAGAAAAATGTTGGTGTTGACCTATAATAGACAACATTTGACGTTAAAGTCTGAAAGGCACTTGCTCATCTAGCAAATCAGGAGTACGTTTTGTTGCCTGAAGATTATGATCACTTGCCTGAAAATGTAAATTAACTTTTTACAAGCAGGAAAGCCATAGGCTGACTGTAGAAAACATTACAAACACATTTCTAATATTAAGTTGCAAACCCTTTTGCCATCAGACAGACTCAATTTGTCGAGCATGGACTCTACAAGGTGTCAATCGTTCAACAGGGATGCTGGCCAATGTTGACTCAAATGCTTCTCACAGTTGTGTCAAGTTGGCTGGATGTCCTTTGGGTGGTGGACCATTCTTGATACACACAGGAAACTGTTGTGTGAAAAACCCAGCAGCATTGCAGTTGTTGACACACTTAAACCGGTGTGCCTGGCACCTACTACTATACCCCATTCAAAAGCACTTAAATACTTATTTAACCTGTCTCCTCCCCTTCATCTACACTGATTGAAGTGGATTTAGCAAGTGACATCAATAAGGGATCATAACTTTCACCTGGATTCACCTGATCATGGAAAGAGAAGGTGTTCCTAATGATTTGTACTCTCAGTGTATATTTCCTGCTTTTCACCTACACATAGGGGATGAATCAGAAAGATCAGAATTCTTAGTATTTTTGTTGTTATCAGGAAGATAAAAAAACTCAGAGGATGCTGAACTTGCCCGACTGCCATAAATTGTCTGTCTTGGGACAATTGGGAGGAACCAAAATGATCAGTTTTAGGCTACTGGAATTCTTTCTGTTTGGTTGTTTTACCTGCACAATGGGGCAACCTCCGAGGAGGCTCGTCTTGCGCGTCTGCTCAGTTCACTTGCCCCAGGCAATAAGGCAACCTTTAAAAAAAAAACTGAATAGATATTCAAACATTTAAATCCATATCTACTGTAAGTGCATGTTACAAAGCTAATGTCAGTTGTCCACTCTCATTGATTTCTTCCTGCAGAGATGGGGTTCAACAATGCTCTACAGTGGAATTGAGGTACTTCCTGGTGACGTGTGATGAGAAGAAGAAGAACATCAAGTGGAGTGAGCTGGGTATCCAGTTACCTGCCTCTGACTATGCTGAACATGCTCAATCTGTGGTCGAAGCTCAGAGGATGAAGAATCACTGTATAACATGGTAGCTACAAGAATTGTTGGCAAATAGTAAGGATCGAAATAAATGCGTGATGCTCCCTGTACTTTTGGTAGTTGGACTTAATAAATCAGCCTTATTTTCACTGAAAATTACACATGTTCAAACTGTATGTGACTTTTATATGTTTTATTGCGAAGACCGTTAAATGTGCAATGATATTGGGGGTTTCAGATGCCTTTTTCTTTCTTTTAACAAGTTGCCAATTGCAATTAAATGAATCATAGTCATTGTCATTTAATTGAATTATGCAATCAATAAATGTTGAATCAAATGGATAATGTGCTTGCATTAAAAAAAAAGGGATCCTAGAGAAAAGATTCCATTACTTATGTGCCCTAGATATTTCCATGCTTACTCACTGACTCGGAAAAAACGGGTTTAGCAGGAAGAGTGCTGAGAGAGGAAGATGACTAGTTGAATATGATGTGCAAACATTTCACAGTTGTCCTTGATCTGTGCTCCTAGATGAGCTCTTAATGTGTCAGACACTGCATTTGCTTCCGTCAGTAACAACGTAATTACACAATTATTGTCACATACCCTGGATAGGTGCAGTCAAATGTATTGTTTTACAGGGTCAACCATAGTAGTAAGTCACTCATGGAGCAAATTAGGCTTAAGTGCCTTGCTCAAGGGCACATCAACAGACTTTTCACCTTGTCAGCTTGGGTATTCGAACCAGCGACCTTTCGGTTACTGGCCGAACTCTCTAACCGGAATGGATCAAACTAAAGATGATAATGAACTTCTTCACACTTCCTCTCCCCTGGGATCCTCTGGTGTTTCCCTGGTTCCTGTGGGACTTTCTCACTACAGTGCACCTGTTGGCACACATGCTCACGTTAGATCTGACATACAGAAGACAGGTGGTGTTTTTTTTGTGATTTTGCTCTGCTGCTGGAAAATAGATGAATAAGTACACATGGCATTAAGATTGTTGGTAAATTCACGTATCACTTTGTCAATGTCACAGGTATGTGTTACCCTGGCTACTGTGATTTGATAGTTCAGGGAGTTATCAAAGAAAATGATATGAGGGTTTGCCTTAGAAATTGTATGCTTATGACTTTGCCCCTTGGTTACTGTTTTCATTGTTTTGTTGAATGTTTATCCTGAATGCATAGCTTTCTGGATATTTCCAAAACACAAATTCCTGCCATGTGTAAAGTGTATGACGAGGCAATAAACTGGGGCAGAATCTGCTTTGATGTGTGTTTGGTTTCAATTATTTCTGCATGGTGTGTAGACGATGTGCAAATATTTGGACTTTACAGATATACAATTGAATGGTTATTTATCCACAAAATGCACAGAAATCCACAAATTGCAAATGTATTCGATATAATTGCCAAGCTTAACGATGTTCACTGATAATAACTGGACGATTTATGATATGCGCTGAATGGAAAAGTCACTTCCTAAATCTTCACAAATTCGGCGCCATCGGAAAGTTATGTGGGCTGTTGACTTGGAGGAGGCATCCCTGTGACTAGTAAGAATTTCCAACTCTTCCTTACGGATGCACCCTGGAGTACAAGGAAGCTAAATTCAACTCGGACGGAGTAACATTGTTTCTTCTCTGCTGCTTATGTTACAGTTTAATCAAGAATCTATACTTTTTGTCTGCGCTATGTCAATTGTTTGACATCCAGAGAGAGTGCGAAGAAGTCGACTGTCACTCCACGTCAGCGAACCGGATTCCTCAGGTTGAGAGCTACATGTCCACTCCCGGGTGAATGCCGATACATCATCGGTGCTACTATGGTCAGTAAAACGAATGCATTAGAAATACATACAAATGCAAAGTTAACGGTGTTTCTTTAAATGAGAAGTCTTATTAATATGTAATCATATTACTTAGAAAATATGAAAACCGAAGAGATATAGATAGAATGCCAGTGAGTTCTCCTCCAAGACCTTAATAGGCTACTTTATAATTCACACAGAACTTTTTGCAACATTTTGTCACCCTCTTCCCTCACCTTTAACAGGGCTGCGGCAAGGTGCTTTGGGCGGTTGTGGGGGCGGCTGTCGTCATCACTTTAATAACTGTCCCCATGGCAATATATCTGAATAGTAAGTTGCTTTATCTTATCATTCATGTATGATTTCGACATTTCATTCAATGAGATATGGTTTCCATTCACTCTGTAAACAATTTGCACACTATGGTGTCCACTGAGTTGACAGTGACTTATGATGACCGTTTTCTGACGAAGGACCCTTCAAACGCACGATTGTGCAACTTCACCAAGTTGAATTAAATCAGTCATCATAAATAACCAACAACACTCAAATTGTCGTGTTATTGTTTCACTGAAACTTCCAATGTGAGCATTAATTTGTATATTCTAGAATTATGTACATTTCTTGAATCATTAAATCCAAAAATGAGATAGGATGAGGGATTATTGAATCACCAACGTGAACATTTCAAATTCAAGTAGGCCCACTATACAATATAGTGATAACCAAGTGGCGCCACCAAGTGATTGCTTTTGCCTTTTTGGATGTACAGTTGAAGTCGAAAGTTTACATAAACTTAGGTTGGAGTCATTAAAACTCGTTTTTCAACCACTCCACAAATTAATTGTCAACAAACTATAGTTTTGGCAAGTCAGTTAGGACATCTACTTTGTGCATGACACAAGTCATTTTTCCAAAAATTGTTTACAGACAGATTAGTTCACTTATAATTCATTGTGTCACAATTCCAGTGGGTCAGAAGTTTACATACACTAAATTGACTGTGCCTTTAAACAGCTTGGAAAATTCCAGAAAATGATGTCATGGCTTTAGAAGCTTCTGATAGGCTAATTGACATAATTTCAGTCAATTGGAGGTGTACCTGTGGATATATTTCAAGGCATACCTTCAAACTCAGTGCCTCTTTGCTTGGCATCATGGGAAAATCAAAATAAATCAGCCAAGACCTCAGAAAAAAAATTGTCCTCTGGTCTGAAGAAACAAAAATAGAACTTTGGCCATAATGGCCATTGTTATGTTTGGAAGAAAAAGGGGGAGGCTTGCAAGCCGAAGAACACCATCCCAACCGTGAAGCACAGGGGTGGCAGCATCATGTTGTGGGGGTGCTTTGCTGCATGAGGGACTGGTGCGCTTCACAAAATAGATGGTATCATGAGGCAGGAAAATTATGTGGATATATTGAAGCAACATCTCAAGACATCAGTCAGGAAGTTAAAGCTTGGTCGCAAATGGGTCTTCCTAATGGACAATGACTCCAAGCATACTTCCAAAGTTGTGGCAAAATGTCTTAAGGACAACAAAGTTGTTGAAGTGGCCATCCCAAAGCCCTGACCTCCATTCCATAGAAAATTTGTGGACAGAACTGAAAAAGCTTGTGCGAGTAAGGAGGCCTACAAACCTGACTCAGTTACACCAGCTCTGTCAGGAGGATTGGGCCAAAATTCACCCAACTTATTGTTGGAAGCTTGTGGAAGGCTGCCCGAAACGTTTGACCCAAGTTAAACAATTTAAAGACAATGCTACCAAATACTAATTGAGTGTATGTAAACTTCTGACCCACTGGGAATGTGATGAAAGAAATAAAAGCTGAAATAAATCATTCTCTCTACAATTATTCTGACATTTCACATTCTTAAAATAAAGTGGTGATCCTAACTGACCTAAGAGAGGACGTTTTTACTAGGAACAAATGTCAGGAATGATTTAAAACGGAGTTTAAATGTATTTGGCTAAGGTGTATGTAAACTTCCGACTTCAACTGTAGTAGTGTACAATTTTCAAGGATTTATTGAAGATATCCACTTTCGTGGAAAGTACTAGCATATTGTTTGATTATCAACAAACCAATATTTGCAGTTGTTAATTCAAGTAAAATGCATCTGTTACTAATTCAAGTACATGTTCATGTTTCAGGAGAGGACGGAGGCTCCAAGAGGCCTTTTAGCCTGGCAGATTATTTCAATGACACAATTAGGTATAAAATATATAATTTGCGGTGGATATCAGGTATTGCATTGTTTTGTTTATTCAATTGCTTCCAAAAGTGTATGCATGCATTCCTTGTCATTATCTGTTTTGATTTTAAAGTGACTGCGTTTTGATCTTGTCTCACAAAGTTACATTTCGGTCTCATTCTCCTATAGATAACGAATACGTGCATAAGACGAGACAAGGCAACATTATGCTTCACAATGCTGAAACAGGGGATTTCTTTGAATATATAAGCAACAACACATTTGTAAGATATTTTTCATGCAAAGAGCATTTTAATCACCCGTAGTTTCTATCAAAGCAAATATTGACATTTTATATTTAACATTTTTATGTCATAGGAACAAGTGTATGCCACAGACTATATTATTTCTGCTGATCGGAAATACATCTGCTTTGAGAGCAACTACTCCAAGGTAATATATTGAATGATTGTTTATAGTTTGATCATGGGGTGTCTTTTTTAATACACAACACTGATTTACTGTATCGTGTGTTTACAGCAATGGAGACATTCATTCACAGCCTCTTACTCCATCTATGATTATGACAGTTCGTAAGTATATCTCTGTTTTCCTAGTGAAAGTGCCAGACTCAACTACTCCTCTATCACTAAAGACCTGATGTTTCCATCTCTTTCTCCCAGAACATTTCTCAAGTCTGTCAACATTCCACAAGTTGTGCAATACTTTGCCTGGGCACCAACAGGAAACAAACTGGTGAGTGATTAAAAACCAGTCTGATACACTATCTAGGGATGTATGTCCCAAATGGCACCCTATTCCCTATTTAGTGCACTGCTGTTGACCAGGGCCCATAGGGAAGTAGTGTACTATGTAGGGAATAGGGTACCATTTGGGATGCAAACAGGGTGTTCAAAGGCATGTGTATACACTATAAAATACAAATTCAAGTCTATCCATGGACAACATCTAACAAGATCAGAACAATAAATCAGATTATAACTTAAGTTTTATTTGAAAAAAAAACAACATTTGCTACCTGACTAAGAGTTCTCTGAGGCCCTTGGTAATTATAACAAGTGTATAATGAGAAAAGAGGCTGGAGAGCATTTTATGTCATTGCTATTGCATCGTTCATCTGCTCGCTAGTATCCTGCTAGTTTTTGCTAACTGCTGGCACCATAATTAGCTCTCTCTCCCATGGCGAGTATGGGCGTCGGCCCAGAGAGATGCAGAACACAGTGGGATTAGCTGCTGCACCAACCAAAAGAATCTGGAATAGGATGCCAGGGAATAAAACCACTGTAGAGGAAGTAGGCTGACTCTAGTATAAACTAAAGTCAATGGAATGCTGACATTAACTTGACTGCTGATCTCTCTGCCAGGCTTACGTCTGGAATTACAACATTTATTTGAAACCCAACGCCACTGCTGAAGCCATACAAGTGACCCATAATGGAAAAGAGAATCAGATTCTTAACGGTGCCCCTGACTGGGTATATGAGGGTGGGTATTAAGTAACATTGACCAATTTTAGGGGGAAGGGATGAGGTGGATTTCATCACACACAAGGCTTTTGGGTAACTTGATTCCTTCCCCTTTTTTCAGAGGAGGTTTTCTCATCGAACGAGGCAATATGGTGGTCACCAACTGGAAAGTATCTGGCTTATGCTGAGTTTAATGACACAGGGGTCCACACGATCGAGTACTCTTTGTATGGAAATGGACAATACCCCAGTACAGTGGTTGTCCCATACCCCAAGGTGGGATGTTGTAATATGTGCCGGTAATATGTGTCATAAGAATGAGAGACATACCACAGATAGCACCTAATAGGTCAATATACCATGATTATACACACAGTATGTGAATTATATGTACTGTACCCTTAAAAAATGCTCATTATTAGTGAAGATATCAAGTTTTTGTTATGCATGTTATCTCCTATCAAGGCTGGCTCAACTAATCCTAAGGCAAAGCTGTTTGTAGTGGACACAATAAATCCATCAAGACGGACACAGGTGGTGGTGCCAGATTCCATTGGTGCAGGGTACAGTATGATATCATATTTTTAATATACATTTGTAGTGGTTTAAATAGTCAAGGCTAGTCAATATCAATCACATGTAAAAAGGGTGATATAAACCTGTCACTTTGTGTTGTTTTTCTCCCAGTGATCACTATTTGAGTTCAGTCACTTGGGTGACGGATGAGCGCATCGCTGTTCAGTGGACCAAGAGGAAGCAGAACCATGTCCTTTTACAGATCTATGACTTTGACGGAAACAACTGGAATAAGAACCAGGTACTTGTCACCTCACCTCAGACTCTGTGGGTGAGCTCATTGGTAGACAACAACACTCAGTGAACAGAGGATCATGTGTTTTTCGACATTAACAACAGGAATGTTACTGTGTGAAGCATTCTGTAACTGTAAAGGCCTAAAAGGAATAAATGTAATAAAAATAAATTATTTTTTTCTTTTAGAAATATGAACAAATTAGCAAGACGGGTTGGGTTGGCCAAGTAAGTTCACATACTGTATAATGAAAGGATCATGAGAACTAAATCTAGGTGCTGAAATATTTTGTTTTCTAATAATCAATTATTTCAACTTTCCAGTATGTTCCTCTCCAACCTATGTTTGCAGAGGATCATATCAGTTTCTACAAAGTGATGAGTGACACATACGGTTATAAGCACCTTCACCGAGTGAAAGATGTAAGTATTTTATTCCTCAAAGTGATTGTTTCATCAAAATCAAAAAGTTCAAATCAAATTTTATTTGTCACATACACATGGTTAGCAGATGTTAATGCGAGTGTAGCGAAATGCTTGTGCTTCTAGTTCTGACAATGCAGTAATAAGCAACGAGTAATCTAACCTAACAATTCCACAACTACTACCTTATACACACAAGTGTAAAGGGATAAAGAATATGTACATAAAGATATATGAATGAGTGATGGTACAGAACGGCATAGGCAAGATGCAGTAGATGGTATAGAGTACAGTATATACATATGAGATGAGTAATGTAGAGTATATAAACATAAAGTGGCATAGTTTAAAGTGGCTAGTGATACATGTATTACATAAAGATGGCAAGATGCAGTAGATGATATAGAGTACAGTATATAGATATACATATGAGATGAGTAATGTAGGGTATGTAAACATTATATTAAGTGGCATTGTTTAAAGTGGCTAGTGATACATTTTTACATCAATTTCCATTATTAAAGTGGCTGGAGTTGAGTCAGTATGTTGGCAGCAGCCACTCAATGTTAGTGGTGGCTGTTTAACAGTCTGATGGCCTTGAGATAAAAGCTGTTTTTCAGTCTCTCTGGTCCCTGCTTTGATGCACCTGTACTGACCTCGCCTTCTGGATGATAGCGGGGTGAACAGGCAGTGGCTCGGGTGGTTGTTGTCCTTGATGATCTTTATGGCCCTCCTGTGACATCGGGTGGTGTAGGTGTCCTGGAGGGCAGGTAGTTTGCCCCCGGTGATGCGTTGTGCAGAGGATTTGCTTTATGCAGAGGATACACGTGGTGTACACAGTACAATAGAATGCTTACTTGCATGTAAATGTTAGCAATATCAGAATGCAGTACCTATGAAAGTGCATATCATTCCAAAGGGCAAGGCAACACCCATTACCTCAGGCAAGTGGGAGGTCATCTACATTTCAAAACTCACCAAAGACGCTATGTAAGTACAGATGCACAAGACGTGGGTATGTAAGAACTAGAGAAGTATCAGTATAAACTCTGCCATGTGTGTTGCTCCTTCAGAATGCTTCTTCACATCGTTTCATTTTCACAGATACTATGTAAGTAATGAGTACCAAGGAAAGCCTGGACAGAGAAATCTATACAAGTAAGAAATACATTTCATTTAATTCGATAACAGAATAGAGTACATTTAGTATTTATCTATCACTATGACCACATTGTTTTTGATGCGTTTCTCATGATCCCCATAGATATTTCATTTAAAGTGGTTTCCCTAAATTCTCAATCATTCTGAATACAAAATAAACCATAAAAGTACGTTCAATTGCTACCATAAATATTTCCGTTATTCAGACAGCAATGTTAACTCGTATGAACCTGTGTTTGTTTGTTTGTCAGGGTTGTGATCGGAAGCAGCCACTCTGCTCCCCAGTGCCTCACCTGTGGCCTGTATAAGGACAGGTGTCAGTACAACTCAGCCTACTTCAGCTACGATGCCTCCTACTACCGCATGGACTGCTATGGTCAGTTACCCCATTCCCCATTCACATCCTGAGCACTAAACCATTCGTGATCAATGCTAAAAAAAAAAATAACTGGGGTGCGGAGTATAAGTAAGTGATACAGGAAGTGTCCCAAATTACACCTTATTTATTTATTTTTTTCAATTTAACCTTTATTTAACTAGGCAAGTTGGTTAAGAACTAATTCTTATTTACAATGACAGCCTACCAAAAGTCAAAAGGCCTCCTGCGGGGATGGGGGCTGGGATTAAAAATAAAAATAAATGAAATAAAAATATAGGACAAAACACACATCACGACAAGAGAGACAACACAACACCACATAATTCCCTATGTAGTGCACTACTTTTGACCAGGGCCCATAGGGAATAAGGTGCCATTTGGGATGAAGCCGCAGTCTCAGTTCTGACCTCTGACCTTTAGGTCAGCTAGTACATGAGGTTATGTGGTGAACAATTAGCCTACGTGATGTCATACTGTATTGTGTGTGCTGATTGTTTCTTTACAGGACCGGGAACACCATTGTTCACACTCATGGACAATAGAGGCTCAGGTAAAGGTATGCAAAAAAGTACCAGTACTTTGAAGATACTCTTTGTAACTCAGCAATATACAGGTTCATGAATCTTTATCTTAAACGGGGAACTTCTGATTCAATTGATGAAGTTGTTTTGTTTTAGAGCTCCTGGTTCTTCGTGACAACAAAGATCTTGAAGAAATGCTAAAAGAATTCCAAATGCCAACCATGCAGCGCGGGACCCTGAGGGTAGCAGGATTTGGTGAGTGATAGTTTGAGACTGGTGGATCCAATCAAATCATGCCATGCAAAATCAAATGTACAGATGTAGGATCTTAATTTAAGCCAGTTTGCTACAGTACATCAGAAAAATGATCCTGTAGCAACAGGAAATTTGAAATATTATGTGGATTATAATTAATGGACATTTGTGTAGGCGTTGATACATTTTTTGTAAGGGAATATCAAGTCTGAAATTTCAAAGTGTAAATTGCAAACTTCATAAGTCTTTTTAAACCTCAAATACACTACAAGTTTGAAATGTATTACAGTGGAGGAATGTTCTCCTGCAACAAATTAAGATCCTACTTCTATATTTCTAATGGCCTCATGTTTCACTACCTTTTGCAAACAGATCTATGGTATCAGATGATGTTACCCCCCAATTTCCAAAAGAACAAAAAGTACCCTCTTCTAATTGATGTGTAAGTATACAGGCCTAAGTATCTTTAAAGAGGATTTGCAGAGAATTAATTAGCCCAGCTGTGATCGTGTCAAGTTAAATACTTATTTCCCTTACAGATATGGAGGCCCCTGTAGTCAGAAGGCAGATTATCGCTACAGGCTAAACTGGGGTTCGTACCTCTCCAGTACAGAGGGGATCATAGTGGCCAGTTTCGATGGAAGGGGAAGCGGTTACCAAGGTGACGAAATAATGCACTCTATCTACCAACGTCTTGGAACGTTTGAAGTGGAAGATCAAATAACGGCCACAAGGTAAATTGCCATTGAAGTACAGAGACCTCAGTGTGTAAAGTCTATCTTCTGTTTAACAATATGTAAAATAAATAAATAATAATAATAAATACAAGAGGTAATGTATTCATATCTGATCATTAATGTGAAATGGGAGTATCCTACAGTATGCTATCTGTTGCACTTGAAAAATGTCTCATCAATTGAATCTGCTCAACACTTTTAATGACATATAGCTAGAGCAGATCAAATAAAGATCTATATTTTTTTGTCACTAGAAAATTTATTGACATGGGCTTTATAGACAAAGAACGAATAGCCATATGGGGTTGGGTAAGTTGGACATTCTCTTTGATTTTGACAATATTTCTTATAAATCTGTTGTTGTAAATACACAGTATTTGTTGAATTAAACTTGAATTGATTTGGTTTGAAATAATCGTTTTTTCAGTCATATGGTGGCTATGTCACGTCGATGGCTTTGGGTGCTGGAAGTGGAGTTTTCAAGTGTGGAATTGCAGTTGCCCCAGTAGCTAAGTGGGAATATTATGGTATGTATGAGTGCATATAAATCGTAGAAAGGGTCAAATAGTGAGAACACAGATTTAGTCATGCATAAACTTCAAAAGCCAGTGTTTCTTTCATCCAATATGAGTTCAGTCTCTATCTGGATATTCCTTTTCCAGACTCGGTGTATACTGAACGCTATATGAGTAAACCTGAGGAGAATGCTGACTCTTACAAGGTAAAGACCATAGAAATAGAATGAATAGAACGGCCATCCCCATTCAAGTCAGTGATGGCATAATGGGTGGACTGGCAGCTATTTTGAGTGTACCCATGGCTAGGTCAAAAATATACAAGTTAAGACAATGTCGTCACAAATCTGGGACCATCTTTGTTGCTAACTACCAACGCCGTTACTGATTAGCATAGCAACCCATTGTTGCAAAGAGTTATGAGACATTAGGATCCCGTTGTCTTAACCTTTGTCATCTTCAACCTAGACGAATGCTAGGTTAAACACATACAGTTTAAGACAAGAGATTTAGAAAACTCTTTGTGCCACTAGTCAACAAGGGACCAGCTTCCACATTCAGAATGACTGGAAGTGAATGGTAGCAGCACAGAAAGTTCACCATCAAAAAAAAGAAAAATTAACACAATCGTAGTGAATTTCAGCTAACTACTCAGCGAACACAAGCATAACTGCCTTTCTGTCATTCTAGTAGTTTAGACATTAAAAAATTATCTACAGCCACTTTATTACTAGATTTTCCAACCACTGGTCAGATTTTCGATGCTAATCCTGTAGAATCCAGCAATGGCACTGGTCCCATGAATTTGTTTATTTTCAAACGATTCCGCCTGAAATTATTATGCTGTTTTAACCTTCCCATCTTCAACCTAGACCCATGTAGGAAGTGTAACTTTCAATTTGTGCTGTGATTTGTTGAGTCACAACAATTAGCATCATTTGAATAAACCTTGTGCTTTACCATGGCAATCCAGCATAGTCCCAATCCATATTAAATAGAACGTCGCGGCCCCGCCCGCCTGTGGGGAAAATAACCTGTGGTTACCTAGGTTACCACATTGGCTCACAGCAAAAACGTTGACTTTTTCCAAGTGCAATTTTCTTGTCTGTTTTGTTTTAGTCAAATTACAAAACTACATTTAAGAAAAGTAAAACATTTCTAAAGATGACTTTTCAACATTGCCAATGCTCCCTACCATTCTCACGACTTATATAAACGTAATATTGTAGGGCTTCCCTCATGCCCCTTTCCATGAGGATGCTAGCAGCCACGTGAGCTAGCAGCCTACTTGGACACCTGGTCCCCACTCTCCCATGCCGAATAGCCTGAAGCCACAGTGCTCTTCTCGCAGTCTCTATTTCCCTACGTGGGAGCATTGCGAACCGTAGGTCAGTATTTTTTTTACACGGGGGGTCAATGGGAAAGAATGTTTGTTTTCCCCAATTTGTGGGCGTCGTCGAGGGGAATTCCTTTTTTAACTATGTGAATATCAGTTGATAGAACATTCCAAATTACCATGGAAATTATTAGCTCACAATACCAGGCAGCCATTGTACCCATGAGTTTACCAGTCAAATTGCCAGGTTAGAGCTTCCAAGCCCGTTCTATTCATTCATATCTATGGTAAAGACATCAGACACATCAAAAAGCATGGTCCCTCTTTCATTGGAAAGTTGTCACATAAGTTGTCACATAATCTGTTGAACTATATGTCAGCCGTAACTGTGTCCACACACAAACAACTTTCTATTCCACAGAATTCCACAGTAACAAGTCGAGCAAAGAATTTCAAATCAGCGGACTATCTCCTGGTTCATGGGACAGCTGATGGTATGTGTTTCTGTTCCAGTGAAATACTGTGTTCTACATTCTAAACAACCACACACTCATACGCGATGTTGTATTCCCAATGTGTAATGTATAGAATACAGTATTCAGTATAGCCATTAAGAGAGGCTCCTGATCTTGTGCAAAATCATTGATCGTATTTTCACAGATGCATATGCTTCCTTGTTCAATCAGGTATTACAAACAGTTTGTTTTTCCTGTAGACAATGTTCACTTCCAGCAATCTGCACAGATCTCCAAAGCCCTGGTTGTCCAGCAAGTTGACTTTGAGGCGATGGTAAATGTTGGTTTTGGGGAGGATGACCTGAGAGGGGTGGTGGGGATGACGTGTTGCACTTGGAGTCTGACAGAGGAGTGTCTTATACTCTTCATCGGTTCTGATCTACAGTATGCCTATTTTTAATAAAGCCCTTATTTGATAGTCCCAGGGGTAAGTATATTTTGGAGAGTAAGTACTGTTACAACTTTAATTACACAAATTGTACAGTCTATAACACATTTTAGATGTCCTTCACTAGCTTATCGGCATCTATAATATAATTATATGATATATGACCTCTATGTGACCTGTCTATAATCTATATCTAGTCTCTGCTACAGACTTTCACCTGTGAGCGAGGCCTGGAGTCTAACCTATGTCGAGCACCTTATCTAGAATAATAGTAAATGTGTGTTTTTTGGATTCTTTTCAGTGGTACACTGACAGGGATCACGGACTTGGAGGACCTGCCTACCATCACCTCTACACCCACATGAGTCAATTCTTACAGAAATGTCTGGTCAAACCCAAGTCGATCTAATAACCCCTTGCTAAGTTCGATGCCTTTTCATTGTATCAGTAAGACAGCATTTATATGGTACATTGCTACAATAAAAATGTTGACCGCTTTTCTTTATTGATGATATTCTGGACAGAGGATTCCATGCTATTGAAGTCTGTATTTTTTAAATAAGTTATATACTGTAATTAATATGCTTGTAATGACTATTTGTGTTTGATATGAAATGATTGTGCTGATCATAGAAAAAAATGTGACCATTGAATTCACCACTATGTACTCAAAGCCATTGCATGTAGGTATAATGGTATTTCATATCAATGACTTCAGTGGTATTGGTTAAAATTGTTACTGCACTGAATGTGTTGTGTAATGTTCAAATCTTGTTTGTATTTGACGTTGTCTGTGAGATGTAATTGTATGTGGAATTTAAATATGGTTATAACCATGTTCTCGTTTGAAAATGTTGACAAAGACTGTTCATTGTCCTTACATGTGTTCAAAAGGAACAAATCTCAGCGAGAGATATGAAGCTAAACCATATATTGACAGACATTTTGGAATTCATTATTATCTTTCTAGCATGTTTGATACACTTCTGTATCCTGTTTATTCTGTAGAAAAAAAGGGAATATGTATGATTATTAGACATTTGTGAACAGATCTTATGGTATATTATTGTTCAGTCTGGACATCTTATTGACACAGACTGTGTGTTTTGCATATTATCACAAGAGTATTGAACAAATAAACAACTGAATATAAAACTGGAGAACATTGTATTTGTGCCTTAGTCACCTAAGAAGCAGACAATTCACTAAATTCTACTTAGGGATAATATGCTGGAAAGACATGTTTTACAGTTTAGCTCCATATTCTGTTCATATTCAGAAATATTCCATAAACACTGAACCTGCAGTGCAAACCAGGTTATCTGAATACAGATGGTGGATGTTTATGTAAGTATTTGGATTTGCTGGACAGGATGAAATCATGTTTGATTTCGACACCTAAGTGACAGCTTTTAACTCTGGATATTTCCACGTCTCCTTTTAAACAAATATGGACTGCAAATCTATCCAGTGCATTGAGTCGAGTTCTGACTAATGGATTGAGAGTAACAAACCGGCTAGTGCGTCTGTGAGGAAGGTGCCACCTGAGTAAACAGTCATTCATCTCAACTATATAAAGGCTGGCCAGACCTAGAAGGGACCATGAAGCAACTCCAGGGAACCAGAGAGAGCGAAGCCAGAAGACATCGACCAACATTTCTCACACACTCAACAGAGGGAATACAGGTGAGCAGCACCAAGCCCCCTAATACTCCTTTTCAACCGCTGAAATATTTCTCATCGGGAATTTTCTCTGAATTATATTATCTCCTATTTTGATGCTGTTTGGCTGAAATTGCTGACATTTGAAACAGCTTGTCCTCTCTTCTCTGCTAATATCTAGGAGGTCAAAAGATGAAAAGCACCCACTCTTTCGCTGGACTTCTGCTCTTGATCATTGTTCAGAGCAGCTGGCAGATCCCGCAGGAGAGCACAGAGGACAACTCTAGGTAAGAGCCTCGAACTCGGAGCAACTTCTGAACTCTGCACCATTCAGGTTGAGGCTTTCTCTCTCTCTCTGTGAATCATCATCCTATAACTGCTGACTTGTCTGTTTTTTCAGCCTGTTGACAGAGGACTCCATGTTCAGTGAGCCAAGGGAGCTTTCAAACATGAAGAGACATTCAGAGGGAACCTTCTCTAACGACTACAGTAAATATCTTGAGTCGAGACGAGCACAAGACTTTGTCCAGTGGCTAATGAACTCCAAGAGAAGTGGGTGAGTGTCTTTTTCTTCTTCCTCTGCTGCGTGTCGGTCTTCCTCATTCCATTTCACAATGTAGTGGATCATCTTCCAATATGAGACTTAAACTGAAACTGTATGAATGCAGTAGTTATAATAAGAGATATGGCTTGTGAAATGTCAAACGCTTTTTGCTGCCCTATAACCAAAGATAAGCTTCTGCTACACTTTATGACATACTGCCGATATTTACTGCATGTTGGTGATTATCTTGGTTGTATATGGTGTTAAGTTACAGTTCAGTAAAACCTTACTACATCAGCTTAACAATGCACCGTGAATCAATTCGCTTATTCCTCATATTATCAATTCTAAATAGTTATTATCAAACACTGTAAAATCTCTCCATGTGTTTTCAGTGGTCCCATCAAACGGCATGCAGAGGGTACCTACACCAGCGACGTGAGCTCCTACCTGCAGGACCAGGCAGCCAAGGAGTTTGTGTCCTGGCTGAAGAATGGCCGAGGCAGACGAGAATAGGGCTGCTCTGCTCAGCCACAGAGTCCCCAGTGTCTTATGTCCCTGCAGTCAAGAGAGAATGCAACTCATCCAGAATGACCCCCTTGTTCCATTTCATGTTTTATAACCTGCACCGTCCTCTGGTCATGCTAATAAATCCCCTGACAAGAAATGCTGTTGTCTGTCAATTGCTAATGTTTTGGTTGTTAACAGAGAACGGTGACAATGTATTATCTAAATGCTTCACTCTGTACTTAAACATCAGTGGTAAGATTTTCGAAGTGATACAAAAGGAGAGGAATAAGATATTATGGTTAAAGGATAGCCTAAGAGTGAGATGTTCTTTCACTCTCCTAAAAATAACAGGTGCAAAATGTTGGTAAAACTGGCCCAAAATCTGTCATCTGTACCTTGCTAATTTTTGGTGGAAACATTTTAAAGGTCCAATGCAACCATTTCTAGCTCAATACCAAATAGTTTCTAGCTAACAATTAAGCGCCTTACTGTGAGTGTTTTCATTTAAAATTGTCAAAAAGAAAAAAAAATAGCTTTTTTAGCAAAGAGCAAGAATTTTGATAGGATTGTCTGGTAGTGGTCTGAGTGAGGGGGAAACTGTAAACCAGCTGTTATTGGCAGAGAGGTTAATAACTATCTTTCTTATTGGTACACTAACAAATGTACCACCTGGTGACATGTCACCAGGCAGGCCAAAACTCAGGCTGAAATTTCAGGCGGTCTTTTCAAACAACTTCTAACACAAAAAGGGGAAGCTGGTAGCCTAGTGGTTAGAGCGCTGGGCCAGTAACCGAAAGGTTGCTGGATCGAATTCCCGAGCTGACAAGGTAAAAATCTGTCATTCTGCCCCTGAACAAGGCAGTTAACCCACTGTTCCCGGTAGGCTGTCATTGTAAATAAGAATTTGTTCTTAACTGACTTGCCTAGTTAAATAAAGTTTAAAATGGACAATTTCACAATATTATTCCAACATCATAGTGTGGATATATACACTGAGTATACAAAACATTAAGAATACCTGCTCTTTCCATGATATAGACTGACCAGGTGAATCCAGTTGAAAGCTATGATCCTTATTGATGTCACTTGTTAAATCCACTTCAATCAGTGTAGATGAAGGGGGGGAGACAGGTTAAGAAATGATTTTTAAGATTTGAGACAATTGAGACATGGATTGTGTATGTGTGTCATTCAGAGAGTGAAGACAAAATATTTAGGTGCCATTGAACAGGGTATGGTAGTAGGTGCCAGGCGCACCGGTTTGTGTCAAGAACTGCAATGCTGCTGGGATTGTCACGCTCAACATTTCCTGTGTTAATCATTAATGGTCCACCACCCAAAGGACATCCAGCCAACTTGACACAACTGTGGGAAGCATTGGAGTCAACATGGGCCAGCATTCCCGTTGATCGCTTTCGACAGATTGTCGAGAGAGATGGATTACAAAATGAACCCATAAACTAAAATTAAGTGGAAACATAATCCTTACTTTTATAATAGATTTAATTGTATTATTTATAAGTAACACTTCAAGGACATCATGTTCAAGTAGAGACCCTGTGTTCACGGAGGTGGAACCCAAATCAATCAGCCTTGAGGCCAGCCGTATCACCAAGAGGAAAACACACCCAGGGATTTCAATCAGGCAATGGAAAGACGTGCTGTCACATCTGCTAATTTAGCGTCATAACACGTTTTACCGATGTTGCACCGACAGCAAGGACACTTGAGGAAACCAATAGACAATACTATGTCAATGACAGCCTGGCAGAGATCAGTGGTCAATCAGGCGTCACTTCCTGGGTGCTCCTGGCATGGAAACAAACTAGTCACATGAGCCAGATATATGTCATGCTTTGGGATGCTATACCTTTCTAAGCTGTCAGCTAGTGCATCAAAAAGCATCTGTTAATTTTTTTTTAAAAGCCTGCCCGCTCAATTCTATTTATATTCCAAATCTCTAAGGGTCATACTGGGCATTTGTCGTAATCAAAATTTGTGGGTTCTTTTGTTGTTGAATTTAGAAAAGCTAAGTAAGTCACTTCTGTAGATGAGGATAACGTTGTGTTCTGTATAGTATGTTCAAGTGAAGTCATATTGTATTACCTTCAGGCAAATTGAGTTCCTGCACTGAATGGCTTCAGCATGTGCACTTCATTATCCAACCTCGTTATCCAACCTCGTGCTCACAAGGCAGATGTGGCTGTGAGTGTAGCGGAAGACTCAGTTGAGCGGATTGCTGTCAAACACTCTCACCTACAGTGTAAGTGACCTGACCTCGTGTATACGGTTGACTGGTCAACTCAAAGTAGACCCTCACTGCCTCACGCCTTGGCTTTCTCATAAGTCAAAGTTTACAAAGTGAATCTAGAAACTCTCTCAAAATGAGAATTAAGGTTATTTTTTGGGGGGCATTTGTTGAAGTGTCAAGCCCATATCAGACACGCCAAACAGCATGCAGTAGTATTGATGGGGAAAAGAAACATGTTCAAATAAATGTATTACATTTGAGGTTTATAGTTTCATAGTAAATGTACATATACAAGATACGTCATAAACAGTGATACATCAGCTCTAAATACCAATAACAACTTAGAAGCAGAAACAACATCATGTTTTCCAGTGCCATGTTTCCTTACAATGATTTAGGTCACAAACAAAACTGATTGAGTGACTATTTAAACAAATTCATTCCCGAGCTAAGTAAAAATGAGTAACGAGTAGTACTAGAAATGTTCAACAAGAGCTTTTAAAATATTTTGCAGATACTGATACTTTAAAATGAAGCAACGGGTATGTATTATAGACAAATAGGCATGGCGTATTTTATGTGAACAAATACATTTTTTTGTTATTGTAAAAAGGAAATAGTTTCAAAAATGTTATAACAATAAATATACTATACATTTTCCCCTTCTAGAAAAAGTGCTATTGCAATTGTTTCTATAGCCATGTATGTCTCCCTTTAGCAGACGCCTTTAAGTATTAGTTGAGCTTCATCTTTAGTTATTGAATGGACAATCATTCCTGGGCACACACAATGGCCCATGACAAACAACAAACGTAAAATGAAACACAAGCATATACTTTGCAGATTGAAAAATATTGATATAATGCAATAACTGCAACTATTTCAACTTTGGCAGTAGGACTATGAAAACAAATATTTTATTTTCTTCTTTGTTTCAATACTATCTATTGATACGCATAACAGTATTCTACAACTTAAGTCAGGCTTTTTACTATTCAAACATTCAATGCAATGCTTACTCTTTGTACAAGAACATGTTGCCAACCATAAATAAAATTAATAAAAAGCTATTTTCAACTAATCTCCTTGCTGGTAGTAATACATTTTATTGGTAGTAATACAATATTCAAAGCTTAAAGACAATTTGCAAAAAGCTGAAATCATAATGCGAATGCTCAAACACAGATACTGTAGATTTTCCTTCGCATTTATCGCATTTTGAAATTCAAGCAGATGCAGTATATTTTATAATACTTCATTAAATAAAACGTCATGCATAAAGTACATTTTGACTTTGCCTAGATGAATTCATCAATGATATATATACACATACAGTGGGACAAAAAAGTATTTAGTCAGCCACCAATTGTGCAAGTTCTCCCACTAAAAAAAAAAAGATAAGAGAGACCTGTCCACAACCTCAAACAGTCACACTCCAAACTCCACTATGGCCAAGACCAAAGAGCTGTCAAAGGACACCAGAAACAACATTGTAGACCTGCACCAGGCTGGGAAGACTGAATCTGCAATAGGTAAGCAGCTTGGTTTGAAGAAATCAACTGTGGGAGCAATTATTAGGAAATGGAAGACATACAAAACCCCTGATAATCTCCCTCGATCTGGGGCTCCACGCAAAATCTCACCCTGTGGGGTCAAAATGATCACAAGAACGGAGAGCAAAAATCCCAGAACAACACGGGGGGACCTAGTGAATGACCTGCAGAGAGCTGGGACCAAAGTCACAAAGCCTACCATCAGTAACACACTACGCCGCCAGGGACTCAAATCCTGCAGTGCCAGACGTGTCCCCCTGCTTAAGCCAGTACATGTCCAGGCCCGTCTGAAGTTTGCTAGAGAGCATTTGGATGATCCAGAAGAAGATTGGGAGAATGTCATATGGTCAGATGAAACCAAAATATAACTTTTTGGTAAACACTCAACTCGTCGTGTTTGGAGGACAAAGAATGCTGAGTTGTATCCAAAGAACACCATAGCTACTGTGAAACATGGGGTGGAAACATCATGCTCTGGGGCTGTTTTTCTGCAAAGGGACCAGGATGACTGATCTGTGTAAAGGAAAGAATGAATGGGGCCATGTATCGTGAGATTTTGAGTGAAAACCTCCTTCCACCAGCAAGGGCATTGAAGATGAAACGTGGCTGGGTCTTTCAGCATGACAATGATCCCAAACACACCGCCCGGGGAACGAAGGAATGGCTTCGTAAGAAGCATTTCAAGGTCCTGTAGTGGCCTAGCCAGTCTCCAGATCTCAACCCCATAGAAAGTCTTTGGAGGGAGTTGAAAGTCCGTGTTGCCCAGCAACAGCCCCAAAACATCACTGCTCTAGAGGAGATCTGCATGGAGGAATGGGCCAAAATACCAGCAACAGTGTGTGAAAACCTTGTGAAGACTTACAGAAAACGTTTGACCTCTGTCATTGCCAACAAAGGGAATATAACAAAGTATTGAGATAAACTTTTGTTATTGACCAAATACTTATTTTCCACCATAATTTGCAAATAAATTCATTAAAAATCCTACAATGTGATTTTCTGGATTTTTTCCCTCATTTTATCTGTCATAGTTGAAGTGTACCTATGATGAAAATTACAGGCCTCTCTCATCTTTTTAAGTGGGAGAACTTGCACAATTGGTGGCTGACTAAATACTTTTTTGCCCCACTGTATATATATATACTTGCTTTCATAGTCTTTTAACTGCAGTATTGCACAAACTTTTAAATGGAGTGTTTATCTAGTTGGATAATTTATCAACTTCAAACAGCTGTAATATTATGATACTGGAAAAAATACAAAAACATACAAAATACATACAATAAATAAATGTCCTTAGGTTGCCTCACAAAGAAGCAGTTTTGGACACGTCAACTAAAAAAAAGACTGTTTTAAGCTTTTGAACACACAAAGATTTACAAGACAAAACATAAAGGAATGGTAAACTGTGGCACACAATATTGATTTGCTTAAAACACAGTGAATGGAGAAACGTCATAAACTTGACTTCCTGTTGAAGCAGCCCTTCTGCATCTTTCTTCTCTTCTTTTCTTTCCTACCACTGTTCTTGGATAAGCTGTGGGTATAAACACTGGCTGTTAGTGCTTCCCAAGTATACAGCTTCAGAACGTAAGCTTTATACCGATCAGCTGTCCAGCTCCAACAATGAAGATTCTCCATTGAGCATGCTTTTTAGTCCAGGACTAGGCTTAATCAGTGTCCGGGAAACTGCCCCCAAATGTATCATCAACTGATGTCTCAGTTGGGAGGGGCTTCACATTAACATTAGGTTCCTATTTGACGTGCTTTAGTAACCTCATGCTAATCCACTCACATGTAAAGTATTGTACTGTGTGTTCCAGGCAGCTGAGAGGTATGGGGTCTGATGGGCAAGACCTCAGACAATGTTCATGAAAGAGCAGTTCTCAGGAGAGATGTACTAGTAGTAAGTCACTCTCTAGCTGTTGCGTATCGGAGCCTACAGCTAGCATGCTGTACTGTAGTGCTCCTTGTCAAACTGCCCTTCACAGCCATTGGCTGAGGCATACAGTCAAAGGATGAATGGCATGCTAGCAGAGACTGATTGATACAGTTAGCATCTTTCATGCACTTTACATCCTTGCTGTCTCAGTCATGTCACTTTAAACTGAGCGCATGTTTACTCTCCACTGCCTGTCATATGCATGGGTTTATATTCCATGCAGTGGAAAGTTAATGGACTTAGCATCCATAATGTTTACCTTTGCCTAACACCGGCAGTTCCTAAGAGCTGTGCACTCTCAGTGTTGATGAACTAAAACAATTATAATGTAACTTGACAATTTGTAGAATGCAAAATACGCAGCATATAGTTTCAACCAAATGATCAATTTAAAAAATAGAAATGTTCCTGTCCTGCATCATATCATGCAAAGATAAAAATATATATTTTTTTCATTTTTTTTCTTCAAAAAAACTGACCAAACAGATTAAGGATGAGCAAGCAAGGGCACGGGGATCAGACTCTTACCTTTGGGGGATTCAGCATCTATGAGGATATAAGGGAACTTATGATAGAGATGGAATGGGAAAATACAGTCAAGAAATGGAACAACTCATCAGCTCTAAAATATCAACCCATTTTGTTTACAGTATTGACTCACAGTATCAATTTCCTAAAAATCCTTTATATGAACATTACACTTGGCAAATATGAGGCATTCTATGGATTCAATGGTACATAGATGTCATTTGTTTCTTTAATGGGTTATAACACAAATACACTCGAGGAGAAATCCTAAGTTGAGATATTCTAAATGAACTGATGCCACAGGGTTTGAGTTACATGCATGTATCTTAACTTCAGATTCATATTAATACATTTTTATACAGACGGACAGAAAAACAAAAAACAAAGAGATGTTTTCAACATCAATGTGTTGATTTCGGATGAACACGACTGAAGGCAATTCAATACCTTTTTGAGTCTAGCTCTTTTTTAGAGTTGTCAGAGTTGACATTCCACGTGTTTCCAAAAGAGCCTCTGGACATTTCATCAGTGATGTTGAGTGCGGATTCACTCCTAAAAAAACAAGACATAATCATGCATAATAATTCACAACAATCCGTAAACTATTTGACTACTAATGAAGCATGAAGTGTGATTCTATTCATATTTTTTCCACTCACAGTGACTGATAACTTACTTTTGATATCCTTCTAACGGCACCTGCACTACTCCATCTTCCTCTCCCAAAATACTTTGCTCCTCCTCCTTAGGAATAAGAAAATCAACAGGAACTTGTTATACTAGTGATATCTAGTACTGTATGTAATACATTTGTTAAAACACACGCAGAGATGAACTATTACAACGGAAGTTACATATCTCAAGTAAAAATGATCTACTGATATTGTCACACCCTGATCTGTTTCACCTGTCTTTTTGCTTGGCTCCACCCCCCTCCAGGTGTCGCCCATCTTCCCAATTATTAGTGAAACCTTTGTTCTCCAACAGGTTCTCCAACGCCTCTAGGAGAACCAGCTTTTTGTAAAAGCAGAGAAGTGCGAATTCCATCGCTCCACCATCCCCTTTCTGGTTTACATCATCGCTGCATGGAGTGTACATATGGATCCCAGGAAGGTGAGAGTGGTGGTGAGAGTGGCCCCAGCCTCTGTCCAGAGTACAGCTGCAACGTTTGCTGGGATTCGGCAACTTTTATCGCCGCTTTATCTGGGGGCTGCAGCACCCTGGCTTCCCCTGGACCTCAAGTTACATCCCTGCACCACCTTATCCCACCGCCTCAACGCCACAGAGAGGAACTACGATGTGGGGAATCGGTTGCTTCTCCATGTGAAGATGGCGTTGGGGGAGTGGAGGCACTTTCTAGAGGGGGCAGAACATCCATTCATTGTGTGGACCGACCACAAGAACCTGGAATATCTCCACATCGCCAAGCGCCTCAATTCCAAGCAGGCTAGGTGGGCCCTACTGTTCACCCGGTTCAACTTCTCCTTCTCCTCCCGGCTGGGATCCAAGAATGCCAAGCCGGACGTCATGCCGCTATAGCCCCACAACTACTACCCCGGAACCTGAGACCATCCTTCCCACCTCGTGCCTGGCAATGGCAGTCAGCAGGGGATTAGGGAAGCAGGTTCGGGAGGAGCAGTGTTATCAGCCGAACCCCGGGACGGCGGGGGTCCAGAAAACTGGATGTTCGTGCCTGACGCGGTCCACTCCGCGGTCCTGAAGTGGCCCACTCCTCCAGGCTTGCCTGCCACCCGGGCTCCCATAGGACCCTGGCTTTTGTGTGACAACGCTTTTGGTGGCCTACCATGGTCCCTGACGTTTCCGCATTCATCGCCGCTTGCACTGTCTGTGCTCAGAACATGACTCTTCGGCAAGCTCGGTCTGGTCTCCTCCAACCTCTGCCTGTCCCTCATCGTCCCTGGTCTCACATCTCCCTGGACTTTGTCACGGGTCTCCCCTCGTCTGATGGCAACACCCCCATCCTTTCCGTGGTGGATTGGTTTTCCAAAGCCATGAACTTCATTCCTCTCCCCAAGCTACCCTCTGCCAAAGAGACGGCCCAGCTCATAGTGCAGCACGTCTTCCGGATCCATGGACTATTAGTAGACATGATCTCCGACTGGGGTCCTCAATTCTCATCAAGGTTGTGGAAGGCGTTCTGCACCATCATTGGGTCGTCGGCCAGCCTGTTCTCCGGGGTTTCAGTCCAGCGGCCAGTCGCAGTGAGCCAACCAAGACTTAGAGACTACTCTGCACTGCCTGTTCTCTGCCAACCCCACCACCTGGAGCCAGCAGCTTGTGTAGTTCAAATAGGCCCGCAACACCCTTCTCTGCTCTGCCACGGGCCTATCACCCTTTGAGTGTTCCCTAGGGTATCAGCCACTGCTCTTCCTTGAGCAGGAAGAAGAGGTTGGCATACCTTCTGCCCGGATGTTTGTCCGCCGCTGTCATCGTACCTGGAGGAGAGCCCGGTCGGCCCTCAAGACCACCTCCAGGTATCGACGACAAGCGGATCGCCACCGGACTACCCGGACTCCCCGGTATCGTCTAGGGCAGAAGGTAAGGCTGTCCACCTGGGATCTGCCCCTCTGGGTGGGATCCCGCAAACTCTCCCCCCGGTTTCTCGGGCCCGTTTCCCATCTCCAAAGTCATTAGCCCCTCTGCTGTTTGTCTTCTTTTGTCCCATATGCTTCGTATACATCCCACCTTTCATGTGTCCAGAGTTAAACCCATATCTTACAGCCATTTGTCTCCCGTTTCCTGGCCCACCCCGCTCCCCCGTCTCATCCGGCGTACACAGTGAAGCGTCTCCTAAAGGTTCGACCTAGTTGGCAGGGGGATCCAGTACCTGGTTGACTGGGAGGGTTATAGCCCGAAGGAGAGGTGCTGGGTCCCCGCCAGGGACATCCTGGACCCAGGCCTCATCGCGGATTTCCAACGCCGGCCCCCCGGTCAACCAGATATGGGGTACTGTCACTCCCTGATCTGTCTGTCACGCTCTGATTTTTACACTTCTGTCTGCCCGCCCTGAGCCTGTCTGCCATTCTATACCTTGCCCCACCTCACTGGATTATTGGCCCCTGCCTGCCCTGACCCTGCCTGCCCTGCCCCTGCCTACCCTGCCCCTGCCTGCCCTGACCCTGCCTGCCCTGACCCTGCCTGCCCTGACCCTGACTGCCCCTGCCCTGACCCTGCCTGCCCTGCCCTGACCCTGCCCCTGCCTGCCCTGCCCCTGCCTACCCTGACCCTGACTGACCCTGCCTGCCCTGACCCTGCCTGCCCTGACCCTGCCTGCCCCTGCCCTGACCCTGCCTGCCCTGCCCCTGCCTGCCCTGACCCTGACTGACCCTGCCTGCCCCTGACCCTGCCTGCCCTGACCCTGCCTGCCCCTGCCTGCCGTTTTGGACCATTTGCACCCTCTCTGGATTTCTGATCCCTGGTTTGCCGGCCCCTGTATTATAAATAAACGTTTGTTTCTTTCGACACTGTCTGTATCTGGGTCCTCCTTGAAACGTGATAGATATATGGCATATTAGTGTCATGTGTTGATTTTTAGGGTTTATTTTAGCCCACCAAAGGGCTAATCTTCCTTGATGCCATTTTTATACCACAGGAGATTGATGCCACCTTAATTGGGGAGGATGGGCTCGTGGTAATGGCTGGAGCAGAATGAGTGGAATGGTATCAAATCAATCAAACACATTATTTCTGTTTGATGCCTTTCCATTGGCTCCGTTCCAGCCATTATTATGAGCCGTCCTCCCCTTATCAGCCTCCACTGTTTCATACCTCTTCTTCAGCATCCTCCAGTTTCTTCTTCTTACTCTCTGGCATTAGATCATCCAGCCAGCTCATCTCTCTCTTGGTGAAGAAGCAATCCATCAATTTCCGAATGAACACCAGCGCCAACACCTGCAAGGAACACAAACCCTACATTACTATACATCTGCAGAAGTCATTTTTGTCCCAGCCATAGGGCAGGAGCCTATCTCCTGTTTCTGTAGAGCATCAAGACATCTTGGTTTCACAATGTATAACTTAAGACATTGTCTTACTTCCATCTACAATATGGCCAAATAAAGCTAAGTACCCAGATTGCCTTCGCATATTTGGCATATACGTGTAACTCCATCCAGATGAATCTACTGTATAAGGCAGAAAGATGTTTGCTAACCATCATGGGGAAGACGATGGCATAATTGGAGGTCTTGATGACCCAGAGCATGACCAGGCAGCTGAGCTGGATGATGGTGAAGAGATGGACCTTCCGCAGGGGAACGTGTCTCAGGTAGATGAAGTCAGGCTGGTGCTTGGCTGGCATGCCAAACAGCTTCAGACGGTCAAATAACTGATAAGCAATAGAACAATGGATTACATTACAACCTCAGGACCATTGTATTCCGGTTTCTGTGTTTCTGTACTGTGTTTTAATGTCCTCAGATGGTCTTTGTGAAATTAGCTTTAGATGTAGGTCAAGTGTGCTGGGACTTAGCCTTACAAGCCTATGTTTGTTTTTTAAAATACATGTCATGCTTTATTCAGACATGCACAGAAACAGATGGGGTGAGAATAAGGAGGGAGATTTAGGAGGAAGGGTGGAGATAGGAATTGAACCCTGGTCTCTGGAGGGAAGGCATGTACACTGAGTGTAGAAAACATTAGGAACACCCCACCCCCCTCCCCCCATTCCATTCAGGACAGCCTCAATTCATCACTACAAGGTGTTGAAAGCGTTCAACAGGGATCCTGGCCCATGTTGACTCCAATGCTTCCCGCAGTTGTGTCAAGTTGGCTGGGCCTGATCACCAACAACGACGAAACTGCCTATAGGGAGGAGGTCAGAGACCTCGGAGATGATCGTGGACTACAGGACGGGGCTGTAGTGGAGCAGGTTCAGAGCTTCAAGTTCCTTGGTGTCCACATCACCAACAAACTATCATGGTCCAAACATATCAAGACAGTCGTGAAGAGGGCATGACAATGCCTATTCCCCCTCAGGAGACTGAAAAGATTTGGCCTGGGGCCTCAGATCCTCAAAATGTTCTGCAGTTGCACCATCGAGAGCATCCTGGCTGGTTATATCACCGCCTGGTTGGCAACTTCTCGTCCTCCGACTGCAAGGTGCTATAAAGGGTAGTGAGTACTGCACAGTACATCACTGGGGCCAAGCTTCCTGCAATCCAGGACATTTATACCAGGCGGTGTCAGAGGAAGGTCCTAAAAATTGCCAAAGACTCCAGCCACCCTAGTCAAAGACTGTTCTCTCCGCTACCGCATGGCAATCAAATGGCTACCCGGACTATTTGCATTGATGATTGCTTTGCACACTTTTGGCATTCTCTCACCCAGCTTCATGAGGTAGTCACCTGGAATGCATTTCAATTCAACCGGTGTGCCTTGTTAAAAGTTCATTTGAGGAATTGTTTTCCTTCTTAATGCGTTAGAGCCAATCAGTTGCGTTGTGACAAGGTAGGGGTGGTATACAGACGATAGCCCTACTTGATAAAAGACCAAGACCATATTATGGCAAGAACAGCTCAAATAACCAAAGAGAAACAACAGTCCATGATTACTTTAAAACTGGGCTCTCCAACCCTGTTCCTGGAGAGCTACCCTTCTGTAGGTTTTCACTCCATCCCCAGTTGTAACTAACCTGATTGCAGCTCATCAACTAGCTAATGAGTAGAATCAGGTGTGCTAGAATAGGGTTGGAGCAAAAACCTACAGGAATGTATCTTTCCAGGAACAGGGTTGGAAAGCCCTGCTTTAAAACATGAAAGTCAGTCATCCGGAAATATATTTTGATTTGTTGAACCCTTTTTTGGTTACTACATTATTCCATATCTATTATTTCATAGTTTTGATGTCACTATTATTCTACAGTGTAGAAAAAAATTAAACAATTAAGAAAAACCCTTTAATATGTAGGTGTCCAAATTTTGACTGGTACTGTACATATTACCTCAATTACCTTGACTAACTTGTACCCCACACAGTGACTCAGTACCGGTACCTCCTGCCTCGTTATTGTTACTTATTGTTCCCCTTTGATTTTTTAAAACTTTAGTTTATTTAGTAAATACTTTCTCAACTCTTATATTTTGTATTTTAGCCCCCTTTTCTACCCAATGTTGACCTTGTCTCGTCACTGCAACTCCCCAACGGGCTCGGGAGGCAACCTGAGTCATGCGTCCTCCGAAACATGACCCAACCCACGCTTCTTAACACCTGCCCGCTTAACCTGGAAGCCAGCAGGCGCCAGCCCCGCCACAAGGAGTCGCTAGAGTGCGCCGCCCGATCATGACCGGTTGTGACACAGCCCGGGAACGAACCCGAGTCTGTGTTTGGAAGCCTCTAGCACTGCGATGCAGTGCCTTAGACCGCTGCACCACTCGGGAGGCCCCAGACTCTTAAGCCTTTCACTGTAAAGTCTACCTGGCACCTGTTGTATTCGATTTTATTTGATTTAATGTCCTTTGGGTGGTGGACCATTCTTTATACACACTGGAAACTGTTGAGAGTGAAAAATCAAGTGGCATTGGGATCATCAATAAGGGATCATAGCTTTCACCTGGATTCACCTGGTCAGTCTGTCATGGAAAGAGCAGGTGTCCTTAATGTTTTGTACACTCAGTGCATGTCGTATGTGCCTGGCTTGTTACCCACTCGACCGCAGCCCAGCACCTTAAAAGTCAATGTTGACTGAATGTCATGTACTGTCCAGAAACTGCAGTGTGTTTAGTGATCTCCTACCTGTATTCCTCTGAGCGAAGATGCTCCCATGTACAGGAATACTCCATACAACACAGGCATGGGAATGTACTAAAGGGACAAGAGACATTCCATTATGATTCAGTCATACAAGCATCAACCAAAGAAATGGTTGAAAAGTGAGATTCAACTATACAAAACGTAGCGTAAAATATCGGTCCGCTTTGTGACACTGCAGACTAATACACTGGGTGCAGACTAATACACTGGGTGCAAAATAAACCCAGCGACACTTTTATCACACTGCGACAGGAACGGATTTCTGTCCAGAAGCTAGAGCCAACACAATATTCCTCAGAGAAGCTATCTGACCTTGAGCACAGAGGTCATGAACACCGAGCAGCCCATGAGTAGGAAGATCATGAGGCCTGTGAAGCGCTGCTCGCGGATGCCCAGGAACTTGGGTTGTTCCCCGGGGGCCGAGCACTCCGACTCCAGCTTCAGACTGTTGACGTGGGAGATGGAGAGAACGGTGGCAGCCACGAACCAGGGCAAACCCATGATGGAACATACCCCCAGCATGACACCCACCACGAACAAGTCCAAATGGTACCCGCAGCCTTTCTGTGGGGAGGGAAACACAATACAGTACAACTGAGAATACACTAATCAATATCCCGCGGCAGAAACATTTCATAATAGTTCAGGAAAATATGGTCAAAATGTTAACTAATTCCCCGAGTAGAAAGAGATTTCTGAAAGGGACTTTTTCAGTCCATATCAACCAGTACTGGAACCTATTTGACAATCAACTACACATGCACCAAATCAAAGCCAACTAACAAGTGGACATTCAGGTTATGGTGAACAAAGCCTCCCGTATGAGCTGAGCTGAGCCATTACAGTATCCTACAGTACCTTTAGTTTGTGCTCCTTCCTGTTGATGATGACCGCGGTGATCTGCTGGTCCATGAAGATGAGGATGGTGCAGAGCAGAGCAGGGATCACTGTCACGATGGTGGTCCACCAAGGGTTGCCGCCTAACGGGCTAATCAACCAACCACGGTCATCTCTGGTCGGCTGCAAGGATTTGGACTGCTGTCAGATATTGCATCTACATAGCATGGCACATGTATTTTGAGTCAAAATGTATAATCACCTTGTAATACTGTGTTACATAGCTCACCTTGAACACACTGGGGACTTTTAGTTTTGGAGATGGGACCCCTAAGGCATAGTCCACCAGGACCATGGTAAAGATGGTGATGAACACAGCAAAGTCACTGATGACAGCTCTCAACTGTGCAAGAGAGGGGTGCATGTCAACCGCCTGGTCTTAGTGCAGGGACCATCTATATCATTGTTCAATATCAATCACAGATTGCACAGGGAACTCAAACACTGAGCACCACGGTTATGGATTCAATTCTCCAAAAGGGGGGGGGGGGGGGGGGCTTCCGTGGCCAAACAACGTGATAAGTGGTGCTCCCTTAAATCATAAAAGATTCCAACAAAAGTGGGGGAGGCGTGACACTTTTCTTAATTAAAAACCTGTATTTTATTGCTAATTTGCTTTGAACTACCATAATCACACAGTACTCCCATATGACCACTAGAGTGCTCCACTGCACCATAAACCTCAGCAGAAGGACAGAAACCTTGTCTGCAGTCTACAAACGCATAATGGATACAAACCAGTGGGATTACAGTAGGATCTGGGTCTGCTGCCTTACCTTGGTGGGGAAGTAACGGCTGAACTTGAACTCCTTTAGGAAAGCTGACATGAAGACAGTGGAGAAGAAGAGAACCACAGACCAGAAGAGAACATCTGGAATATAGGGTCCATGAGGGCCACAGGCACTGCCCACAAACTCTCCTCTTTTCTCCATGCAGTCCTGCAACAATAGGTAGAGGAGGGTGATTGGTCTGCCCTACTACAAGTGGAATTAATAGTGCATGACAATGCAGTCAATTACAAAATCCTTTGGTTAAGAGGGCCTTGGATTAAGAGTACAGAAAGCAACATTAATACAAAAAATGTGCTTTTATGGTGATTTGGCATGGGGTAATCCAGAATAATCCAGCCCACCACATGTCCTTAATCTTCTGCACAGGACCAGCTCCATCTGGGAGAGTATGCCACTTTGTGAGGAACACCTGTTTTTGCTCTAATTCAGTTTATTAAACCACAAATTGTACTATAAGGCTAGTTTTTTTTTTCTCGGAACACGAGACCTGACCCAGATGAACTCCTTCTCTGAATTTGTCTTGATCCTTCCCATAGACTACACAGATTTCACTAGACACTCTTATACGGTACCTTAACCTCGAGTGCCTCCCAGTAGACCTCAGAAGCAGTGATGTTGTTCTGCTCCCAGTACTGTATGGTGGCATTGCTTGGATCCGGAGGTTCAACACATGAACACCTTATAGAAACAATAGAACACGTCACCGCCAAATCCCTCCTTCACAATCATCTCAAATGAAGATGTTACCTTCGTTCAGAACTCAAAGGAATGTTTTCCCGGACACAGATTATGCCGAGCTCTGGATTAAAAAGGCAGCGAGTGCAAACGTACGAGTACTGTGTGAGTTTGTCCAGGTTGTTGTTCATGTTGATGGGGTAGTGTTCCCCCAGGTGGATGAGCTTCTCCAAGGCCTCGTAGATGAAGATGATGCAGATGAGCGAGGCGAAGGCCTCCTCTGTGAAGCGGGTGATGTAACAGACCAGGGAGCTGGCATCTGTGGCCACTAGGACCAGGCAGAGGAACGCTGTCCACAGCCCTATACAGGTTCTCAGTGAGAGGTAGGATAATCCATACTCCCTTGGGGAGAGAGTTAAAACATCACTGATACCTTACACTTTTCATTTAGCTAGGCAGGTCAGTTAAGAACAAACTCTTATCTACAATGACGGCCTGTGAACAGTGCCTGGTTCAGGGGCAGAACGACATATGTTTTACATCATCAGCTCGGGGATTTGATCAAGCAACCTTTCAGTTACTGGCCCAACACTCTAACCACTAGGCTACCTGCCGCCGCATATATGACCACATCTGTGGGATATGTTATGCACTATCTACAGATATCGGGCAGAATAATGGAAACACTTGAGAAAATGAGGGACGCAAAGTATATTGAAAGCAGGTGCTTCCACACAGGTGTGGTTCCTGAGTTAATTAAGCAATTAACATCCCATCATGCTTAGGGTCATGTATAAAACCGCTGGCAGGCCATTATTCTGTCTACCATGGCTAGGCCCCCATGGGATGACAATGCCCCCATCCACAGGGCACGAGTGGTCACTGAATGGTTTTATGAGCACCAGATCTCAACCAATTGAAAACGTGTGGAGATTCTGGAGCGTGATTCTGGAGTGGTGCCTGAGACAGCGTTTTCCACCACCGTCAACAAAACACCAAATTATGGAATTTCTCGTGGTGGAATGATGTCGCATCCCTCCAGTAGAGTTCCAGACACTCTTAAAGTCTATGCCCAGGTGCATTGAAGCTGTTCTGGCTTGTGGTGGCCCAATGCCCTACTAAAACACTTTATGTCGGTGTTTCCTTTAGGTTGGCAGTTACCTGTATGTCTATCTATCTGCAGAATATAGTGCATCTGAGGTCGTCATTATGTTATTTCAATACTTTAAAGAAGTATAGATCATTAAATGATCCATGTATTTTGGCAGTACACTCTTCGGAAAAAAAGGTTCCAAAAGCGTTCTTCGGCTGTCCCCATAGGAGAACCCTTTTTGGTTTCAGGTAGATGGAAAGGAACACGAAAGGGTTTTACCTGGAAACAATAAGGTTTCTTCATAGGGTTCTCTTATGGGGACAGGCGAAGAACCATTTAAGGTTATAGATAGCACCTTTTTTGCCTAAGAGTGTATATTGCACACGGTCATCCTATATTGCTAATGTTATAAGGACAGAGGATCATACTACAATCTAATCACAGATTATCTGAGATGTGGGTACAGTTACAGAAATGGCCTGAGAGCAGTGGGCTATAGTCGATTCATCACATAGGTGTTATAGAATTACAACGACAGTGTTTTACTCAAACTTACTTGCAGAATTTGTACAAGATCTTCTCAAACACCAGTACAGGCCCTGTGCTGCCCAAAATGGTGAGTGGCTGGCCAGCAAACAGGGAATAGGCTATTCCCGTCATTGAGGCGCCAAAAAGTGATTCGATTGCACTCTGCGGGAAACAAATGAAGAGAAATTCTATTAGTAAGAAAAGCTGAACTTCAATCAATCTCAATCGTCATTCTAGCACTGTGTATTCGAAAGGGATGCATACAAATGGCTCCCTATTCCCTATACAGTGCACTACTTTTGAACATGGCCCAAAAGTAGTGCACTAGGTAGGGAATGGGGAGCCATTTGGGATGACAACCATGGTGTCTTACTATGCGTCCTTCTGTTGCCTCTCCTAGTAGGCCCCCGAACGTGATGACAGGCGACATGCATGCACAGTACAGGAAGAGGAAGGAGGCCAAGCACTGCAGGCTTACAGCGTCTGTGTAGTCAGACAGGTAGTGCGGCGCCTTGCGTTTGATGTCCAACAGGAGACCACCACAGAATCTGGAAATATTATAACGCCATGGAGAAAATAGTGGATTGCATTGATACGGTTATGTATTGCATTTTTTCTCTCTCTCGAATGATTGAATGAGACTACAACCACATGGGTAACCTGCTGTCTCTACAACCACATGGGTAACCTGCTGTCTCTACAACCACATGGGTAAACTGCTGTCTCTACAACCACGTGGGTAACCTGCTGTCTCTACAACCACATGGGTAACCTGCTGTCTCTACAACCACATGGGTAACCTGCTGTCTCTACAACCACATGGGTAACCTGCTGTCTCTACAACCACGTGGGTAACCTGCTGTCTCTACAACCACGTGGGTAACCTGCTGTCTCTACAACCACGTGGGTAACCTGCTGTCTCTACAACCACGTGGGTAACCTGCTGTTTCAACAACCACATGGGTAACCTGCTGTCTCTACAACCACATGGGTAACCTGCTGTCTCTACAACCACGTGGGTAACCTGCTGTCTCTACAACCACGTGGGTAACCTGCTGTCTCTACAACCACGTGGGTAACCTGCTGTCTCTACAACCACGTGAGTAACCTGCTGTCTCTACAACCACGTGGGTAACCTGCTGTCTCGTGGTGAGGTGTGCATTCAGCTTGCAGCTGGAGACTTTTTCTTTCTTCCCCCCCCCCCTCCACACCAGGCCTTAATGTGTTACTCTCCTCACACCACTTAAAGTGCATAAAATAGACACAGTCGTGAGGATGACTTAGCATGAGCTAATGTCCCTGTTGCAGAATATAGCCAAAGGCAATTGGGAGCTCACTGCAGTAGGTTGCTATGGAAACCTTTGCATGAACTGCACACAGTCACCTGGGAGGGAGTTCAGTGGCAATGGCAAACCTGGCCTCTGTCCAATGTTCCGTAGATAGATGTTTCAAAAAGCAGGAGAGAAACCTGTTATTTTTTTGATCTGTCTTTCTTTCTTAATACACAACCACAACCACATAATACACAACCACATAATACACAACCACAACAACATACACATCCAGGCTCCCATAGCACACACTCTCTAAGTCCCTGGTAACACCCCCCCCCCCCCCCCCCCCCACCTACCGTCCTGTCCGCTGCAGCTCCGGGCCCCCATGTCCCTCGTCCTCCTCCTCTTCATCCCCTGGGTCTGTGCCGCACTGCGCTGCACTCCTCCTCTTCTCCTGTTTGTCAAACACCACATATGTTATTTCTTTCCTTTTTCAAATGAAAGACGTCACTGCGATTTATTTGTCCACTGATGAAAGACTTGTTTTTAAAGAAGAGGCTAAACTCACTTGAGACGGTACGTTTTTTGGTGGCTCTATTCTTATAGAGGGATCCCACTCCCCCGGTGGCAGGACAGTCACTTGGTCAAGGAACTCATCGATTCCAGCAATCAGATCAGTGCGGTCCTTCGCTTTGTAGGCGACATCATGGAAAACCTTGGAATGAAGAAGAATGGAAACTCAGCCATTAATTGACTGGTTCGTTCAGTCATGCCCAACAACTATGTTCACCATTGGAGAGGCCGTCTTACCTCGTCTGTCATGAGAGTTGCAATGGATCGGCCAATCTCATGGTACTGTGGCCCTTTCCCAAGAGGCCCCAGCAGAATGAACAAGAACCTAACGGAGGAAGATAAAACGAGGGCCATAATAAGAGTCAGACAGAGCGGTGAAGAGACAGTTGGGGTCAGCCCAAAAAGGATTAAGAAGGCCATAACGTTAGTCATAGACAGGAGACCATAATGACAGACTAATTGGAAGTAGGGTTGCGAAACTCCAGTAACTTTCCCAAAAATCCCCAGGTTTCCCAGAAATCTAGGTTGGAGGATTTTTTAAAAACGTATATCTTCTAACCCTGATTTCTGGAAAACCTGGGGTTTTTGAGAAAGTTACTGCAATTTTGCCAGTCTTTCTAACCTGGTGACGATGGGGACCTCAGCCAGCCCGTTGAGCATGACCGCAGGTGAGAGACGTACAAACGCCACCACAGGTTTGTCTAGGAACTCCGCCTCACCCACCAACACGTTGGACGCTTCCGCTCCCGGGGGAATCTTCTTCATGAAATGGAGGTCTATCTGCACGGACGCCGGACAGAATACGCAGGCATTAGTTGAGCGTTTTTAGACTGAAGTCTAAATGGTGCATTTTACTGTATGAATATCGCAACTCCTCAATCCAAAAACAAGAGCATAGTAGGAAAAGGAATTCAGAAATATGAAATGCATTCGCAAAACAAATATAACTGAATTCCTACTGTTGATCCCTGCTGTGACTAGGGTTGTAAAATTCGGATTTCCATTTGCTTGCTTATTCCCTCCTGATTCGGGGAATTGTCCAACCAGGATTACCGGTACTGGAAAACCTGAGAATTTTGGGATAGTAACCTGAATTTTGGAACCTTGTGTGTTTTTGTAATTAATATCCTGTTTATGGCTTAAGATAGATAATAGATTGGCCAACTGGACCCTATTTCATATATTTAATAACATTACCATCATAACATACATTTAACCATGTGTTATGATGAAATATTACAGCAGATTGCCATCATCAGCCTAAAGTGGTATTATCAGTTACATAACATTTCCAGAGGTTATCATCTCCTTGATACCCTGTCTGCCCCGCAGTGGCACGTCCATCCAGATCTGAGCCTGCCTGACTGCCTGCTGACTGATCCTCCTATCACTATTCTGCTGCGATCCTGTCTGTCTGCCTGCTGACTGATCCTCCTATCACTATTCTGCTGCGATCCTGTCTGTCTGCCTGCTGACTGATCCTCCTATCACTATTCTGCTGCGATCCTGTCTGTCTGCCTGCTGACTGATCCTCCTATCACTATTCTGCTGCGATCCTGTCTGTCTGCCTGCTGACTGATCCTCCTATCACTATTCTGCTGCGATCCTGTCTGTCTGCCTGCTGACTGATCCTCCTATCACTATTCTGCTGCTATCCTGTCTGTCTGCCTGCTGACTGATCCTCCTATCACTATTCTGCTGCGATCCTGTCTGTCTGCCTGCTGACTGATCCTCATATCACTATTCTGCTGCGATCCTGTCTGTCTGCCTGCTGACTGATCCTCCTATCACTATTCTGCTGCGATCCTGTCTGTCTGCCTGCTGACTGATCCTCCTATCACTATTCTGCTGCTATCCTGTCTGTCTGCCTGCTGACTGATCCTCCTATCACTATTCTGCTGCGATCCTGTCTGTCTGCCTGCTGACTGATCCTCCTATCACTATTCTGCTGCGATCCTGTCTGTCTGCCTGCTTTGGAGCTGCACTGCGTCAAATGGAAGTGCTGTAACACGAAGTGGAAGCAGTAGGGGCATCAGAGTCCCAGTTATAAACACCACGCTCACTGCTAACGTAATAGGAATATCATGTGTTGATGGTTTTCAGCAAAACTCATCCCATGCCATGTATAACAGATTGATGCACTTAGCAAATGTAATTTTAATAGTAACATGGGCCAATAAATACATAGTATTGGCTTCTGCCTCCTGACTGAAGAGTATGGATAATGACATGCAGCAGATACTGAGGTTAAATACATTACTCATGTCATTTGTATTGATAGATACAGTGAAGAAGTGATTGGGATGGGGACATAGACTGGAAAGCAGCAAGGTCAGGGGTTGAACCCATGCCTCCAGGGGCAATGTGTGGTCTGAGGGCACCAGCACTACCACTAGACCAGCCCTTGGCACGACACTGAGGTTAATGGTGGTGTTATAATTATAGTGTACAGTTCAAATATAGGCTGAAGTATGTTAAATAGGCATTTCAAACATCCAGAATATCCGGGACAAACATTACTCTCCATTAAGCTTTGTCTAAAAATATCCAGTTGTATTCTAATTTTGGTTTGATTTTGAGCACACTGTCTTTTCTAAAAAAAATGCTTTTGGGGCGAGTTCAACCACATTAGACAGCTCAAATAAAGTATCAGAACAAGAACAAAAGGCTCTGAACAAAAGGTTATCATTGTAGGATTCAGGGGTGAGAGAGACTTTTGCTGTCCTACTTACTATAAGCTACAGTGCTAATAGCAGTGTGAGTGAGATGACTGGCCTGCTATGTTTATAGCACGGCTATAATAATAGTTTATGGTTGAAACCATTTGTTTCAAGCAATACATGCAAGCAATCAATGAAAATGGAACAGGTTACTGTGTTCATACACACTTGAACTGCCAGAACTGGTATGTTGAGTATGCCGTACTGGAGTATAGTAATACGTCAAAGCCCGTATTCATAAATCATCTCCGACTTGGGAGTGCTGATCTAGGATTGGTTTAGCCTTTAAAGCATAATGAACAAGAGGGGGGGGGGGACCTGATCGTGAGAATGTCTTACTGTACCTTACTGAAGTCCACAGCGCTGTTCTCTCTGCTCACTTCAGCTTTGCCATCATTGGGGATGGGCAGAGAGGTCTGGGGAGAAATCACCTGACCTGGATCAAACAGAGATGTCCAATAAGTCAACTGCTAAAACCTCTATATCAGACCAACACCAAGGTTTCATGGCAGTGCGGGCGCCAATGGTAATAAATCACAGGGAGAGAGAGCTCTTGGCCTACCGAAATGACCAAAAATGCTTTGGTAATCTATAGATTTGCACTCGAAGGTTAAAGTAATCTGGGATTTATCAGACATTGGCAAAGTACCCTTATTTAGTGCAGATCCCAAGAGGGGACAGAAGATAAAAGCCTAAGTGGCTGCATGGGGAGGGATGGAAGTCATGGATGACCTTGGTGAGGATGGGTGGATGAAGCTTGCCCATTAGGATTTCAGCATTATCATTGTGTCAAGGAGACTGACCGATGCAAACACGAAATTAGCCCACAGCTGCCAGAGTCGAGCAAGAAGGATTTAAATCCAAAGGATTCATTTTCATTTGTGAGAGGGCCCAGATAAATACTCATTTCAGTGTTTGATCCGTTCACGAGCCAGTGGAAACTACCAGTGACTAACGGTTGCATTAGGAATCGAGAGAATCAGAAGTAAAAGCATGCCTTGCAAAGATTCATTTCGACTCATATTTCCACATGAAGTCAATGAGAGGGCTAAGTCTTAAAGCAATTTACAGAGTCGGCTGCTGCTGCCCATGAAGAAACACCAAAGCGACAAACCCTTTAGATTTAAATGTTAGTACTTGCAATGAGCATGAGGGTGGCGTCACTAACATGGCACTGGTTTTGTTTATTGGTCACGCACGCACTGTTGCCGCTCTTTCATTGAGCTTTTGCATAACTCTACTAGAATGAATGTGCCTGTGACAAACCACTCTGAATTAAAATTACCGCAAAGAATGATTAGCTTAAAGGGTTTTGGGTGTTCTTCATGTTTCAAAAATTGGCATGTGGAACACTGGCAAAACTTGCTTCCGAAACATAATTCCTGTAAAAGGTGATGGACATTCTCAATGAGGTATCATTCGCAAGTGGACGTACAGGTTCCTTGTTATTTCACATTGACATTTCAGTCATTTAGCAGACGCTCTTTTCCAGAGCGACTTACGGTAATGAGCGCACACATTTTTGCGCTTTTTTTCTCCGTACGGGTCCCCCGTGGGAAACGAACCCACAACCCTATTACCAGTGAACACCGCTGCTCAGGGCCTTTTCTCTTCTGAATATTGTCCTGTTAACATCTTCTACACTTGTTAGGCCTACACCCTGTCGCCATACTTTAACATAATCTCAAATGAATATATAGTCAATGTTAATGTCAATGATACGTTTAGCAACTCTTTCAAGCAGCTCCTTCAACTTTATCACCGTTGATAGCTACATCTAGACTCTTCCACCGATTTCTCATTGTGCTCGATAAAATACAATGTACACTTGTTAGGCTCTGATATGAGTTATTGTATATATACTATACACTATATACTATACACTTTCTCACCTGATGGACTACTACTGACTTCATTAAAGTATCTGAAGTACAGAAAACACAACCTCTAACTATTACTGACGAAAACAACTTTGAGATTACCACCTTTACAAGTTATGTTTTAGGAAGTGCTAGCAGGAGAGAAAGGTTCTGTCAAGGTTTAAGAGTTGCCTGGGTCCGGGTCATCCTCTTTGTCCACGGGCTGGATATCAGTCTGGGTTCTGGGACCCTGTTTCTGTGGTTTGGGGCCTGGTTTTTGAGTGGCTGGAGGGGGGCGGGTGGTGGATGAGGTCGGGAGTGGAGAGGAGATGGAGGAGGAGACACACTGGGGACAACAGAGCGGCCATGGGGTGCAGGGTGTGACCTGCCTGTCACTCCTAGACCCCGCTGCCATAAACAAGCCCCAGAAGGAGGACTTAAAGGTGGAACAGAGTGATGGACCGCCTGCCAGACACACGCACACACACATCCACCCACGTATACACACAAACAAACGCACACGCACACACACGCACACAAGGAAACAAGAAAAGAGAGTCACACTGAGACACTGAAAAGAAGGTCATACATGGACAATGTAATGTAGAATGAGAAAAGCATCCACATGGGATGACTGAGAGGACTACTTACAACAAGATTACTTCCAGTTTCAATGTTTCTATGACCAGCAGTACAAAGTGAGGAGAACTGAAGAATGTGCAGTCATCTTGAACCATTAATGTAGCAGCAGTAGGGTTGCTGAATTCTGGGTAACTTTCCCAGAATCCCCAGGTTTTCCAGAAATCCTGGTTGGAGGATTCACGGATTCCCTGCTTATTCCCTCCTGATGCCAGGAATCTTCCAAAAAAGATTTCTAGAAAACCTGGGAATTTTGGGAAGGTTAGAGGAATTCTCCAACCCTAAGCAGAGGGATGCCTGTTACTGACCGTTCTTGTCCATGGAGTGGGGCTCGGACTGCTTCTTGCCAATGTCAGCGAAGGAGCGGACAATGGGGATGCGATTGGCCAACTTCTTCTGGTTCTGGTGATGGTGCGTTTTGAGGAGGGTCTCTCTCACCTTCCTCCTCACCTCGTCCCCCAGTGGACCTGTGGTCTCCTGCTGGTCCAACACCATGTCTGACAAACAGGACCACACAGTCAACAGCTCAACAGCAACTAGGAAACCGTCCATTACATTCCGATTGCAATGTTCAGGGACCTAGCTGCAACTGTCCAATAAGAAATGCTGATTTTTGTTTCACGCAAATCCTTTTGCTACGGTATGCACTAAGGAATACGTCAAAGGTGTACGGGGTAATTCCAGATACCACTCTGTACTCTACCGTACCTGCTACCTCCTCCACGGAGTTGGCCCTCATGTCGAGCAGCACGACGCCATTGAGGATGCAGCTGCGCAGCTCGAACAGGCTGTGCAGGGACAGCGTGGCCACGTAGGGCTTACTCCAGCGCTCCCCTCCATCCTCCACATCCTCCTCAAACTTCAGCCACCTGCATAAGGCACAAGTGCCCACACTCTTAGAAAATAACGTGTGGTCTAGAACTGTAGAAAAGGGCTCTTGTTTTTTCTCACACTTTTTGGCTAACTGTTTCTCTAATGGCACTTTTTTGTTAACCGTCTCTAAAATTGCAGGAGGCATAGAGATGTGTAGTGATCGCTACATTTCAGTCCTCAAATGGCGCCTCCCGTGTTATACAGGCTTTTGTGCACTAGAGATCTCTATACATCTCTATGATCTGAGCGCACCTGCACCCAATTTCCTTTGCTAAATACCTGAGATCCTTTGCAAAAGGGTTCTTTGGCTGTCCCCATAGGAGAAGCCTTTGAAGAACAATTTTTGGTTCCAGAGAGAACCCTTTCGACAGAGGGTTCTAAATGGAAACCAAAAGGGTTCTACCTGGAACCAAAAAGGGTTATCCTATGGGGACAGCTGAAGAACCCTTTTGGAACCCTTTTTTCTAAGAGTGCAGACCAGTAACACTGAGCCAAGGGACCAGGGGATAGATGACAGCCAGCTGTCTAGCCATCTGGAAGCCATGTGCTGATAGATCTCAGCTTACACTGATGGGGACACCAAGGACACAGCAGACATTACCCAAAAGCCTACCCAAATGCATTTCAGCCCAGCTTGAACAAAAAAGGGAATCAGGTGCTCGACTGAGGGACTTGGTCATCCAAAAAAATCATTTTTTTTTAACCATTGGACACTTCAACAGGTGACTTTCCCAAGACAATACAGAATAAGTGTCACTCTGTGTCTGCATAAACCTTTTTTTATTCACAGGACAACTGAACACCGTACACCGTGGCAGACAGACAGACGTGGCAGGGACAGACTAACTGAGTGACCAACTGACTGACTAACTGACAAGCTATGGCAAGTAAAGCTCTGTCAGTCAATATGTGACGTGACATTTGTGTCTAGATGCACTGTAGCACAGATAGCACTGCACAACAGGATATTTCTCCGGTCCAGACATTATGCTTGTGTACTACAAGTAAACAAGCATTTCCTTTAGAGCTGGGCTCCCATGCATTGCTCATACAGCAGTCTGATAATTAGAGCTTTATATAGCCCATCTCCAAGGTTACACAACAATCTCTCTTTATGTAACGTTAACTCTTTCAGGTAACAGTTGTTTAATGTTTCTGACATTAAGATATTGCAATAAGGAATAAATTATAGATCATAAATCATATTATATATATTTAACAATTTCATCACTTAGCATGATTAAAAAGCAACAGGTTAAAAAACAACCTATGGATTACGTTGGAGTTGACTAAAAGCGTTCAGTAATAACATGGACTTGTCCGTGATTGGCTGATGGGCCAGGGGCGTGTCATGTGACTCCCTACCTGGCGGTTTCCCTCCACTCTGCTTCCTCTCCGTCTTTCAGGCAGATCTCGTCCAGCTCAGTGAAGAGGTCATGGGGGATGTGCTCCTCGTCGTCATCCTCTGTGCCCAGGAGGAACTGCACTCTCTGGGATGGCGTGTCTGAAGCACAGAGTCCACAGTAAGGTCATCACTTACAGTACTGTCTGACATACACACCCCCTGACTACGGACCTCTGCAGGAGGGAACTTTGCACATTTGCACTTTTTCACTTTTGTAAAAATAAACATAGCTACTATTTTCATGGGTATATTTGATGAGTATATTTGATGAGTATACGTTGAGTTTTGAATTCAAATGTATATATTTCTTGCGATGTGTAGACAGAATCCCCTCTTTTGAAATGCATTATGCAGCCATATGTGCCCTAACATGTGATTACAGAATCCTATCACTTATATGATGATAGAAATATGATATACTGTAAGAACAGATGATGAGGAGGAAAATTGCATTATTCTACCCCAAGGTACTTTGACTGCTGCTTTGAAATGTGCCAGCCAGCTAGAGTGGCAAGACTCACTGTATGTGGGAGACTCTCTTCCATCCTCCACTCCAGAGTCCCGCTCCCTGCTCCTCTTCCTGTGTCTATGTCCATGATGCCGATGCCTCCGATGGCTCTTCCTTCCCAGGGGGACATGTACCCCGATGTAGAGTGTCCTGTGACCTGGAGGCAGCCATCACAGAGAGAGAAATAATATTTAGACAAAATAATGGAGGATAAGGTAAGAAGTACACAAGAAGATACATGATTACATTCAGAGAAGTTACTGACTCAGCCTGCTCCTTCTGTTTGTATATATCGGTCAACTTCCAACAGCAATATGCCCACAATTGAGTTTGTTACTCAATACAGTACATACCGAGTAAATACCAGCTTACACAGGGCTGTAAAAATAAAAAATAAAGCATTACCAAATTGAATGAATATACTGTGTTTTCTAATAATCTGGATTCATGCTTCTAAGGTCATGTCACTGGTATTTCATTGAGCAATACCTACCACACATCTATTTGACATTAAAGAACTGGCATGTATGCAACCTTTTTAACTGATATCATTACTTTGTATCAGTCTAAGTCTAAAAATACATCTCTGGGAAGGTTCTTAGCTTCCACATCTGCCACAGAAGTAACATACCGGATTGGGTTCCCTTAAAACCCCCTTAGAGCAGCATCTGGTTGGATGAATAAATAATTTAATAAAAACTCACCTAAAAATAGTGAACAGATTTGACATGTAAGCTAATATTTGATATCAAACCGTTTTGATACTTATTTATATTCGATGTCATATTACTGTTAAACTGAGTTACATAAATGGCACAGTTGTCAAAGTAATACAGGGAAAGCAAACTATTGAGTGATGTACACCAATTGCAAAGTATATTTTACCATCTATAAATGGTAAATATTTGACCGTGTGTGCATGAATATTGTATAAGTAGTTATATAAATATGTCTAATATTCTGTAATTGATGAGTCATTCACACTGGTCTCATCTAGAAACTCAAAACAAACCGTATAGTGTACACAACCAGAGCTGCAGATTGGGGAGGACGAGCAGGCAGAAGGGGTGGACCGTCACCCTGCTGATATCAGTGAGGCTGAATAGATGTGGTGCTGTGACAGTGTGAGGGTAATCCACCCTGACTCCAGCCTGCTCTCTCCTCAGAGAGAAACACAGCTTTGTGAGTGCTCCTTCAGGCCTGGGGCTACGGTCAGGCAGCTAGCAGCCTCTGCTGTACAAACCAATCCCAGTTATCCCAGCCACGAACACTAGGGTATCAGGACTAATCACTGCCTTCAGTGCTATGATGAATGCATGGCTGGAAATGTAGATGAAATTAATTGTAAGTAACGTCCTTGAAAGCTCAGCATAAATGGTTCTGCAGACTCTTGATACTGTTACTGGAGCTCTGTGCTTTTGTGTGCTCAAGCAGCTCTTTCGTTGCCACCCTCTGTAGTCTCATGGGTACGGAGTCCATATTAGGACAGCCTCTGTCTCAGCAGGAGATGCCTCAGTCTAGAAAACAACCTATTCTCTGGATGCCATGTAGGTGGCCTTCGAGTCTTCCTTCCTCAAACTGAATTTAGGCCTCAAGGCATTGTACTTCATAAAGTTGGTGTACCTTCGAGTTCCTCCTTTTCAAAGTTGGTTTTCAGCATGGACCGGGTTCCACCTCTGTCCACCACAGCCTCTTCATCATTTCTCTGTGAAGGACAGACAGAGTTCTGTCAGTATCTGTTGTTAGAGGATGATTGAAATGGTCAGAAATGGTCTGTCTTTGTTACTTTTCTATTCTTCACGCGTCATTATTCTAACGTTTTGTAAAATGTGACTTTAGGCTACTGAATATCACTTAAAAAATCTTATCAAAGGTATATCTCTAGTCTAAACCATGGTATTAAGATAGCATGTCCTTGTGTTGATATTTACAGCAGAGAGCATTTTAATAGCGGTTGACCTTTTTTAAAATTTGTTTTTATTATTTAACCTTTACGTAACCAGGAAGAAACCCATTGAGACAAACAATCTCTTCTGTGTGCTTCCTCACTGAGCTCAGTGAATAAACACACTAACCACTTTAATAAGGCAGTTTCCATGGCAACTAATAGCAAGTCTGCTCAACTAATCGAGAAAATACTGTAGTCATAATCGCCAAACACATTGTTGGACAGGCCTCTAAACCAGCCAAGCAGCCAATCAACAACTGAAACCTAAAGTGGTGTAGTAGTGAATGTGTGCATTGCTTTACGGCAATTTTGTTCCATAATGGGAACAATTGCAATGTTGAATCCATATAGTGATTACATAGTCATTATCTTCCCCAGGAGAATATATTTTCTTTAAAACAGACTCCATCCATAATACCCAGGAGTCTCGTTAGGCACGGTTGCTTTGAGGCGCAGTGAATCAGACTGATCACAATGCGGTTCATCAGAACGGCGCACCGCGCTCGTTGTCTCGGTGCTGCATCAGGCACATAGTAGCCAGGTCACCTAGGCATTTCAATGTGGCCAACTCAATATCTACTAGAAAGTAAACAATAAAGCACTCAAGAGTTTATTACATGACCACGACTGGTGTATTCATAAACCGTCAAATGTTGATGACGTACTTCCAGAGTAACAAGAAACATGAACTAGTACGTATGCTGCCCAAGTATTGGGCCAAGAGAAGGTTAAAACAGGGCAACATAACAGAGGGGCTACAGTATATAAGACATTTGTAAGAAGGAGGTTAACCTCAGAATACTTCATTAAAGACAGCTGGATAGTAAGGATCTGTTTAGCAAAGGTTTAGGTTTAGCAAAGCCCCAGTCTGAGAGAGCCTCTTCTAAAAACACTTACCAACAGAGAGAATAACCACTCAGTCCCATTGTGAATTAACTGTGATGCAGTTACTAAACACAATTTTAACACATTTGGCACCTCACACACAATCCTGCACGGCAAGATGCCTCTGCTAGCCAAAATAATAGACGGAGGAAAAAGAGAGAGAGAGAGAGAGAGAGAGAGAGAGAGGGAGAGAGAGAGAGAGAGAGAGAGAGAGAGAGAGAGAGAGAGCGTGCTGTTGTCGTTTTGGGTACTGGGTGTCACGACATGACAAGGTGTTCACAAATCGAATTTCAAAAGATTTCTCCTTCAAAACCCTAGGAATTACAATCTCCAACTGAGCAGTCTTCATCCTGAACAGACTTTGTCCAGATGTGATGTATTATTAATGTCTATTACAGACTCACATTGACAAATCTTCCACTCCCAAACATGACAGTGAAAATAAATCACAAGGCTGTGAGCAGCTGCAACAGCAATAAATAAGTCACTTATGCTTTGTCATTGTTATGACTTGGGTTATGGTCTCAGGATGGCTGTTGTAGTCCAAATGTTATGTTGCTACTAGCAAACCATAAGAACCTATGAATAGCCGAGATGGCCAGGAAATCCAACAACCCAACAACTTCAAGCTGTCTCACCCCTGCTTGAGTGGAACACAAACCCTATAGTGTTCCATCTAAATTAGAGGTCGACCGATTAATCGGAATGGCCGATTAATTAGGGCCGTTTCAAGTTTTCATAACAATCGGAAATCGGTATTTTTGGCACCGATTTTGCCCAAAAAATATATAGATCTTTTTTTTACACCTTTATTTAATCTTTATTTAACTAGGCAAGTCAGTTAAGAACACATTCTTATTTTCAATGACGGCCTAGGAACGGTGGGTTAACTGCCTCGTTCAGTGCAGAACGACAGATTTTCACCTTGTCATCTCGAGGGATCAAATCTTGCAACCTTACAGTTAACTAGTCCTTGTGCACTCCGCAAGGAGACTGCCTGTTACGCGAATGCAGTAAGCCAAGGTAAGTTGCTAGCTAGCATTAAACCTATCTTATAAAATCAATCAATCATAATCACTAGTTAACTACACATGGTTGATGATATTACTAGATATTATCTAGCGTGTTCTGCGTTGCATATACAGTGCCTTGCGAAAGTATTCGGCCCCCTTGAACTTTGCGACCTTTTGCCACATTTCAGGCTTCAAACATAAAGATATAAAACTGTATTTTTTTGTGAAGAATCAACAACAAGTGGGACACAATCATGAAGTGGAACGACATTTATTGGATATTTCAAACTTTTTTAACAAATCAAAAACTGAAAAATTGGGCGTGCAAAATTATTCAGCCCCTTTACTTTCAGTGCAGCAAACTCTCTCCAGAAGTTCAGTGAGGATCTCTGAATGATCCAATGTTGACCTAAATGACTAATGATGATAAATACAATCCACCTGTGTGTAATCAAGTCTCCGTATAAATGCACCTGCACTGTGATAGTCTCAGAGGTCCGTTAAAAGCGCAGAGAGCATTATGAAGAACAAGGAACACACCAGGCAGGTCCGAGATACTGTTGTGAAGAAGTTTAAAGCCGGATTTGGATACAAAAAGATTTCCCAAGCTTTAAACATCCCAAGGAGCACTGTGCAAGCGATAATATGGAAATGGAAGGAGTATACGACCACTGCAAATCTACCAAGACCTGGCCGTCCCTCTAAACTTTCAGCTCATACAAGGAGAAGACTGATCAGAGATGCAGCCAAGAGGCCCATGATCACTCTGGATGAACTGCAGAGATCTACAGCTGAGGTGGGAGACTCTGTCCATAGGACAACAATCAGTCGTATATTGCACAAATCTGGCATTTATGGAAGAGTGGCAAGCAGAAAGCCATTTCTTAAAGATATCCATAAAAAGTGTCGGTTAAAGTTTGCCACAAGCCACCTGGGAGACACACCAAACATGTGGAAGAAGGTGCTCTGGTCAGATGAAACCAAAATTGAACTTTTTGGCAACAATGCAAAACGTTGTGTTTGGCGTAAAAGCAACACAGCTGAACACGTCATCCCCACTGTCTAACATGGTGGTGGCAGCATCATGGTTTGGGCCTGCTTTTCTTCAGCAGGGACAGGGAAGATGGTTAAAATTGATGGGAAGATGGATGGAGCCAAATAGAGGACCATTCTGGAAGAAAACCTGATGGAGTCTGCAAAAGACCTGAGACTGGGACGGAGATTTGTCTTCCAACAAGACAATGATCCAAAACATAAAGCAAAATCTACAATGGAATGGTTCAAAAATAAACATATCCAGGTGTTAGAATGGCCAAGTCAAAGTCCAGACCTGAATCCAATCGAGAATCTGTGGAAAGAACTGAAAACTGCTGTTCACAAATGCTCTCCATCCAACCTCACTGAGCTCGAGCTGTTTTGCAAGGAGGAATGGGAAAAAATGTCAGTCTCTCGATGTGCAAAACTGATAGAGACATACCCCAAGCGACTTACAGCTGTAATCGCAGCAAAAGGTGGCGCTACAAAGTATTAACTTAAGGGGGCTGAATAATTTTGCACACCCAATTTTTCAGTTTTTGATTTGTTAAAAAAGTTTGAAATATCCAATAAATGTCGTTCCACTTCATGATTGTGTCCCACTTGTTGTTGATTCTTCACAAAAAAATACAGTTTTATATCTTTATGTTTGAAGCCTGAAATGTGGCAAAAGGTCGCAAAGTTCAAGGGGGCCGAATACTTTCGCAAGGCACTGTAATCTGACTGAGCATACAAGCATACAAGTATCTAAGTATCTGACTGAGCGGTGGTAGGCAGAAGCAGGCGCCTAAACATTCATTCAAACAGCACTTTCGTGCGTTTTGCCAGCAGCTCTTCATTGTGCATCAAGCATTGCGCTGTTTATGACTTCAAGCCTATCAACTCCCAAGATGAGGCTGTTGTAACCGAAGTGAAATGGCTAGATAGTTAGCGCGCGCTAATAGCATTGAGCCTGTGGTTGTTCCCCTTGCTCTTCATGAGTAACGCTGCTTCGAGGGTGGCTGTTGTCGTTGTGTTGCTGGTTCGAGCCCAGGTGGGGGCGAGGAGAGGGACGGTAGCTAAACGGTTACACTGGCAATACTAAAGTGCCTATAAGAACATCCAATAGTCAAAGGATAATGAAATACAAATGGTATAGAGGGAAATAGTCCTATAATATCTATAATAACTACAACCTAAAACTTCTTACCTGGGAATATTGAAGACTCATGTTAAAAGGAACCACCAGCTTTCATATGTTCTCATATTCTGAGCTAGGAACATATTGCACTTTTACTTTCTTCTCCAAAACTTTGTTTTTGCATTATTTAAACCAAATTGAACATGTTTCATTATTTATTTGAGGCTAAATTGATTTCATTGATGTATTATATTAAGTTAAAATAAGTGTTCCATCAGTATTGTTGTAATTATTATTATTACAAATACATTTTAAAAAATCGGCCGATTAATCGGTATCGGCTTTTTTCGTCCTCCAATAATCGGTACCGGCGCTGAAAAATCATAATCGGTCGACCTCTAATCTAAATGCAAGTACTTCTGCTAGTACTGTTGCTCTATCACGACCTGCTGTATCCCCAGACACACAGCTGGCCTGACAAGGCCACTAAATCATCAGAGCTTTGCTCAAGCCTTCACAGTAGTTCACAGCTCTACGTTTTAACAAGCCTTATTTAGTGCCTTCCAGTCACTTACTACGCTACTAAGTGCAATTGCTAATGTGTGCATGTGGCAGCTTGGAGGACATATGACCAGAACTCCTAGGAAATGGGGGAGGTTGGTACTGCAGGAAGAGGCAGGAGCGTGCACGTCACCAGCCCACTCAGTGACGTCCGCAAGAGATACATACACTGCCTGTCTGTCGGCCTCAAGGGCACCTTTGAAGAGACAGCTGAGACAGCTGAGAGAGAGAGAGAGAGAGAGAGAGAGAGAAAGAGAGAGAGAGGACATATGAAGATATATTTCTTCAAACAGCTAGCAGGTGGAGCGAGTGAACTGTGGGAAGACTAGTAATTGCAGCACTTCAATGATACTGCCCCCTACAAAGTGCCATTGGATGCTGTGTTTTTGTCCGTCTTGCTCGACGGGTCTACACTTTGATTGGTTTATCAGTATTGACTGTCAGCAACATACTGTAACATTGGATAGGCCTGCATACGTTTGAAGGATCCGGTAGTTTGTTGTGCCATATGCTCTACATTTGAGTCACCTCTCCCACAGACACACAGACACAGACACAGACACAGACACACACACACACACACACAGGCTCACAGACAGGCTCACAGACATGAGAGCACGTCTTTCAAAAGAAAAGCATTTTATGGCATAAAAATAAATGACTTTTAATCTGTATAAAACATAATCCAGCTCCTGCTTCTCTTGACATTAATAGTATCATTCCAATCTCACCCTGTCCATGTGACCCAAAAAGCTGTCTTCTTATATTTAGTGGGGAAATGGGCAGAATCGAAAGCAACAGGACTACTATCCAAGTCTCTGACCATAGGACCAGAAACAATACCTGGATAATGTTACATGGCCACGGAAGTGGAGCCGATATTGGGTGAAGGTTGTGTAATGTAACAGCAATATTTAGACTTAGGGATGCCACCCATTCGATAAAATACGGAACGGTTCCGTATTTCACTGAAAGAATACACGTTTTGTTTTCGAAATTATAGTTTCCAGGTTTGACCATGTTAATGGCCTAAGGCTCGTATTTCGGTGTGTTCATTATATTATAATTAAGTCTATGATTTGATATTTGATAGAGCAGTCTGACTGAGCGGTGGTAGTCAGCAGCAGGCCCGTAAGCATTGATTCAAACAGCACTTTACTGCATTTGCCAGCAGCGCTAAGCAATGCTTGAAGCACAGCGCTATTGACTTCAAACCTATCAACTCCAGAGATTAGCCTGGCAATACTATAGTTGTCTGCGTCGTGTGTATAGGTGGCAGGGAAGTCAGGCGCAGGAGTCAAAATGGAGTGAAAATGGAGCCTTTTAATAATTGACCACGTAACATGCTCCATAACAATAAAATGTACAGACATAAACAAACATGGGTACGAGGACCCGACGCGCACCTATACAGCATCAAAGTACACTGACAATAAAACCATCTCTGACAAAGACATGAGGGGAAACAGAGGGTTAAATACACAACAGGTAATGAGTGGGATTGAAAACAGGTGTGTGGGAAGACAAGACAAAACAAATGGAAAATGAAAAATGGATCAATGATGGCGAGAAGACCGGTGACGTCGACCGCCGAGCATCGTCCGTCAAAGGAGAGGCAACGACTTCGGCAGAAGTCGTGACAATAGTGCCTATAAGAACATCCAATAGTCAAAGGTATATGAAATACAAATGGTATAGAGAGAAATAGTTGACGTGTCATTATTCCTATAATAACTACAACCTAAAACGTTTTACCTGGGAATATAGAAGACACATGTTAAAAGGAACCACCAGCTTTCATATGTTCTCATGTTCTGAGCAAGGAACTTAAACGTTAGCTTTTTTACATGGCACATATTACACTTTTACTTTCTTCTCCAACACTGTGTTTTTGCATTATTTAAACCAAATTGAACATGTTTCATTATTTATTTGAGACAAAATGTATTTTATTTATGTTTATATTAAGATCAAATAAAAGTGTTCATTGTTCATTGTTCATTCAGTATTGTTGTAATTGTCATTATTACAAATATATATAAAAATAGTCCGGCTTTTTCTGGTCCTCCAATAATCGGTCTCGGCATTGAAAAATCATAATCGGTCGACCTCTACCTCCCAGACTCAGGAAAACCCTAGAGGTTTTTCAATCTCGTGAGATACTTTATTCCGTCTTATTCTGAAATAGCTTTATAGGATTGACGAAAGGGAGGAGGGGTCACAAAAAAATAGAGTGGAGTTAATAGTGTGAGGAAGCGTTTGTCAAGCTAAAGAAGCAATTGTGTCAGGCACCAGCATCGGGGTTGCCAAACCTAAAAGTACCTTTTACATTTTATACAAAAATGATTAATGAGTGGGGGGGGGGGGGGGGGGCATTGGCCTACCTGTGAACAGAAAGTTTTGTTTTGTCTAACATTTTAAACCTTTCATTCACCTGGTAAAGTAACGTTAGACAGAAAGAGAAAGAGTATAGTAAGTGTTAAAGTGGAAGAGAAATGTACTGGGTGATGGTGATTGAGAGGGCTTCTGAGTTAAAGGAAACAGAGATGTAGATTAATTGGAAAGTAAAATGGTTTAAGATTTAGCAAAGTGAAAACTAATGAAATGTTTATTTTCTATTTTCGGAGAGGATGGGGACAGCCGTCCCTATCTCTCTCTTTGAAATGTTTCCCAATTGGGAGAACAGTTAGTGAAATTCTGCAGTTTTATAAAGTATAAACATACCTGATCCGGCCGTAGAGGGAGCTCCCAAATAAGTAAGGCCTGACCATTGGTTTGTTTGCTTTTGCCCTACATTTTAAAAAACACACCAGCACACATGGGCACACAACCCACCGGTTATGAATATTTGTTATTGGTGTTAATACCGCGTTTGATTTATTGTGTGGGGTCTTTTTAACTTGGTTGTAAACTGGGTACGCAGAATGATAGAACTATTTGAAATGGTTTTAAATGGTTTCGGAAGTACAGGGAAAGGAAATACTTAATAGGGCTGACTGACCTCTGACCTCTGTTCTGACTTCCTGGTGAGACCTAATCACCCTAACTAGAAAGACTAAAGACATTGGGTGAGTTTAAAATGGGCTATGTAAACACTATATTTAGGAAGAAGTTTATAATCTAGCAATAGTCCTATGTGTGATTCAGAACACGAAGAAGAGAGAGAGAGCGCTGCCCCTGAATGAGGGACACCTGTCTCTAGTCTATTTTACCATTACCTCATGGGACATAATTATTTCCTTAACCTTTTGTGACTAGGGGGCAGTATTTTCATTTTTGGAAAAATAATGTTCCCGTAGTAAACGGGATATTAAGATGCTAGAATATGCTTAGGATAGAAAACACTCTAAAGTTTCCAAAACTGTAAAAATATTGTCTGTGAGTATAACAGAACTAATATTGCAGGCGAAAGCCTGAGAAAAATCCGGAAGTGACTCATCTTTTGAAAGCTCTGCATTCCAATGCGTCCCTATTGAGCAGTGAATGGGCTATCAACCAGATTACTTTTTCTCCGTATTCCCCAAGGTGTCTACAGCATTGTGACGTAGTTTTACGCATTTATGTTGAAGAATACCCGTAAGCGGCTACATTGCGCAAGTGGTCACCTGATGGCTCTCAGAGTGATTCTCGCGTAAAATACAGAGGTAGTCATTATTCCAATCGGTCCTACTGAAAAAACAATTGTCCCGGTGGATATATTATCGTATAGATATTTGAAAAACACCTTGAGGATTGATTATAAACAACGTTTGCCATGTTTCTGTCGATATTATGGAGCTAATTTGGAATATTTTTCGGCGTTTTCGTGACTGCAATTTCCGGGCGATTTCTCAGCCAAACGTGAAGAACAAACGGAGCTATTTCGCCTACAAATATAATATTTTTGGGAAAAAAGGAACATTGGCTATCTACCTGGGAGTCTTGTGAGTGAAAACATCCGAAGCTCATCAAAGGTAAACTATTTAATTTGATTGCTTTTCTGATTTCCGTGACCAAGTTACCTGCTGCTAGCTGGACAAAATGCTATGCTAGGCTATCGATAAACTTACACAAATGCTTGTCTAGCTTTGGCTGTAAAGCATATTTTGAAAATCTGAGATGACAGGGGGATTAACAAAAGGCTAAGCTGTGTCTCAATATATTTCACTTGTGATTGTCATGAATAGGAATATTTTCTAGGAATATTTATGTCCGTTGCGTTATGCTAATTAGTGTCAGTCGATGATTACGCTCCCGGACCCGGGATGGGGAGTTACTAGAGGTTAATGGAGTTATCAAGAGTTGTAATTCTAATTAGATTTTTTATTCTAATTTCTTTATTTTTGATTTAACAGGAAGTGTTGTTTTTTAAATTACTGGTCCCCTGCGGCCATTTGGTAAATGTGCAAATTTGTTTTCTTCACAAGTCTGCCTATAAAAGGACAAAATATATTTTGGTTATGGTTGACAGTTACTCCAAAAAGTTTTTCCCACACCTCTAGTTTTTCCACACCTCTAGTTTTATATGAAGAAGTGTATTGCTGTTGTTGTTTGTTTGTTTTTGTCTTGCTTCAATAGCAAATCTCACCAGATTGGTGAGATTCCCTGAGCCGGCGAAATTGCAATGAGATCACCAAGATGATAGCGGAGTATAAGCCAATTTGGGGAAACATTGTTTAAACTGTGTATTGTTATTCTCTTTGACATTTGTTTTAGAAATCTGTATTAAGAATATTGGTAGTGTCATAATTTGTCACACAGTAATCATTTGTCTGGATTTCCTGAATCAGAAATGCCCTAAACTAAACTGTTGTTCTGGTCTGTCCTCTTTGTCCTGGTCTGGTGAAGGTTACCACAGATGCATGGAAGGGATAATTTGATCAAGAACAGTGTGAACCTCAACCCCCCTTTACCAGCTCAAGTAATGAAAAAATGATGTTCACTACGGGCCTGTTCTGCACCACTTCTACCGTGAGACCTGAGTCAGAGCCAGCCACCTGTACACAGCATCCAGTAGAAGATGTCAACTGCCTTTTCTCTCATGCCATTTCTCTCAGGAGTCCACATGGAGTGAGCATGGAGAGAGATCCCGTCCAAAATTCTCTCATGTTGTTGGTGTACTGGTAGGAAAACGGACAAGACATAATGACAGTGGTGGCACAGGTGAAAGACATTATCAAAGGCCATCCACTTTGAACATGTGGCATTGGAAGGACGAACTGAAACACAATCTGAAGAAGAACATGAAGAAATGCCAGAAGGATGAGTGCCCGGGAGGGAGGTAGGGGGTCAACCGTGCCCGTAATTGATTTAGGCTTATCCAACATTGTTTATTTGGGGTATCAGGTTAATTGTGGAGGTCTACATACTGCGAAATGTATAGTAATTTAGACTAAGAATGCATTGAGATACCAATCTGTCATTACCACAAGTGATAAGAAAAGTTAATGCTGGAAATATAAGATGTCAATACTGTTTGTAAATTTACATTCTAACCGTGTTGATGTGTGCTAAGTTGAGGGTCTTGAATTTAAGTGATAGACTCAACATGAAGCACTGAACACTGTCATTCTAAATTTGTGTTGTATAAAATTGATAGTAGGGGTTTTGTTTTTCCATGTTATCAGAATTATAATGTTTAATTCATATGTATTTTCCCCTTGTGGTAATGCTTGTTTGATGAAAATGCTTGGAAAGTAATTTTGTATCAGGTTGAGACTTAGCCTCAAAAGGGAGGACATGTTGTGGAAAATTACAAAATTAGTCATGCTATCCCGTGTTTTACTGCTTAAAGAATTGTTTCTTCTTATATGCTAGTGTTATTTTTCTAACCTGATAGAAACTTGTCTTTGTGTGACTTAGTCATAAGACTGGGCGTACAGCTAAGATCTGTTTGGGAGCGACCGCAGCATGTGAGACATCCTATGGTTTTACTATCTGCTGGAAGTCAGCCATATAGCCCAAGGAAGGAGCACATTATAGTGTGAACTCTAACAAAACGCAGTTATACGGTTGAGCCCTTTGCTATCAACCTTGGGATATCTTAATCTGTACAGACAAACCAATCACCTTTTACACTATGTTCCGCCCCTTTTTCCACACATCTGCTAAACTGACACGTAGACAAGAGGTTGTACCTTTTCTATAAAAGCAGAGATCCAACTATGTTCATTGAGCTTTCAACTCTGAACTATTCTTAGTAATGGTTGAATACTTCATTTTTGCAAATCTTATAATAAAATTGTTGTTTGAAAGAATCTACAGTCTCTCCTCCTATAGAACTTCTACCACACTTCTCCCTAACCACAGAAGTCCAAGGGCTGTTCAGGAGAACTAACGGTAATAACCTCATTACTGACAATGAGTTACTACTGGCTGATCAGGATGTACAAAACTCTAAACTGATAACACTTGTAATCAGGGGTGCAACTTTCACTGGGGATGGGAGGGTCATGTCCCCCCACCACCTACATTCTGAAATTGCATTTTTGTACCCCCAGGTTTTATCATTGCAATGTGATACAAAAAGTGGCAACGGTGTGCTTTAGGACCATGCGAGCGATCAGGTAGGCTTTTTGGAGTGATCAGTCGGCTGGATTTAGGTCCACTCGGACACCACAGAGCGGGCTGACAGGTTGTGTGAAGACTAAGCTTCTGGAAGACTGGATGGACCAGCACGGGAGAGTTAAGCATAGTTCAATGCGCATGTGTTGCACTCTTATACGAGTTGTAAAAGCAAGCAGAGCAAAAACTGGCTACTATTTAGTTGACTGATGTAGCTGGCAAGGTAACTGCTGTTTAACTTAACAGAAAAAAACTAAACTAGTGTTTATTCGCAGTGCTGAGCTAGTATTGTAACTGACATGTACTGTAATGTTAGCTAATGTCTTAGCCCCTCTCGACTGAGGTGAATGAATAAACTAGCTATGCTAGCTAGTAGCTGAAGTAACACCTGCCAGGTCAGCTCTAGCCTCTAGTTATCTGTCAGATAGTAACAATAGCCACCTCATATCGCTAACGAACAGCCTTTTTTTTGTCCTGTTTCGGGAGTAAATACATTTGGCTACCTTTGATGTACCGTTCGAGGAAGAGCTGTCCAAAGGTTGGCTAACGTTAGCTATTATTTTTGCCTCAATCTCACTAGACCTGAATCAAACGATGAAACCGTCAGTCGAACCATTTAATGTGAGTTTTATTAGTCAGCATGGCAATGTAACGTTATTGATCTGTCAGTTACCCTAGCTAATTCCCAACTTTTCACACTGACATAGTAATAAACAGCTCTAACATTACAGGCTTCACGGTCATGGTGCACAGCAGAGGTCTGCGTGGACCGATTTCTTCATCCCGCTCCCGCCCGCACCCGCTGGCTTTCTGTCTGACTCACCTGTTACCACAAAAACTGGTCCCAAACTCAACCGCAATCCCATAATGTTATTTTAGGCATATGTCACGCAGCTCACTTGCCAGCCAAGGTCCTAGCAATTTTGCGCCCTATAGGCAATATCAAAAGCACATAAATAACTTAAGAAATAAGTTAAATTACCAGAGATTCTCACATCGGCCTTATATTGTATTACTGGGCTATATCAGCCAATATGCTAGATGTAGTTTGAAGAGAGCAGAGTACTTACATTTCCTTGGAAAGATAACTTCCCTGTGCTTCTCTGCCCTTGCATAGGCTATAGCCTACTCTATTTAATTGACACGCACACCTGATCTCGCAGGTATGGCTACTGCACTGGAAGCAGCAAGAATGGTGACAGCAACACTTGCTACATTTTGCATAGGACTACAGAATAAAGCCTACCTTTCAGGAGGAAGATTTGCAAGCAGAGACAAATAAATGGGTAATCAATACTTACTGAAAATGAAAAGGTACAACGCTCGCTTTTCATTACATGTGGTAACACGTGTAATGCAGCCAGTCGTATATTCAAAACCGTTCATTGTGTATTCATTGTGTTTGTGGACATCCTTCACCACACAACCATTGATCCAAAATATGAGTTTACTGTGAAATATAATGAGTCCATTGGTTTAATCGCCAAAACACAACATAATGATATCTTCTCAATTTAGTTATTTTAACAACGAGTTAATCCAATAGCAAAAAATCTAAGATACATCTTTCAAAATTGAGCTTTGAATGTAGTATGCTACAGTACTGTAAATTGCGGGTCGTATGCTCATGGGGATGGCAATCATACATCATCCACCTGTAATGTAATCTTGTATTGTATTTTATAGTATTGTCTTATGCTTATGTATTGTTGTGGTACTGTACGTGGCTCAGTTCACAAGAGCATGGCACTAGCAACACCAGATTTGTGGGTTTTATTCCCACTGGGGTCACATACCAAAATGTGTGGACTGTTGTCACTTTGGATAAAGGTGTCTGCTACGTAAATGGCATATATTACAGTATTACAGTACTGTATTGTCCAATGCAATTTTAGTAAAGCAGTGTGTATAGGTTTACCAACTGTTTAAGTGATCATCAATTAAGTACAATCGGATGAACTAATAGTAAGATGTATTTTAACAAAAGAGAAGAGAATCATAGCAAAAGTAATGAGAGCATTGCGTGGTGAAAGGCAATTACTTTATATGAACATATATTGCAATGTGAAACATGTATTTTCTAGATGAAAAAGTGACTATGATTTTGTGTGTTGTACTTAGTCAATTGAACATGTGCTTAGAGTTTTGAAACAAGCCATTTTGACTTTCTGTTTTGAGTTTTGTATTAAGAGTTGTGAAAATGTACCACATACTTGTGAACATTGGGCCCAGTGACTGAAAAAAACTGTACTCAATAAACTGAAGCCAATTTAACAGGTTATACTACATACACTTGAAATACATTCATAGAAATTGCTTAACATTTTTAAATAGAAGAGTTAGACATAAAGCACCATGTACGCGGTACAAATATTTAGAAACATTGCCAAGAATTGGCATCTTGTACAGAACGTGTACACTAAGAATGATGAAATCAGCTTTATTTTGATGCTGTTCACTAAGACGGTCGGAAACTCAGATGAAACCTACTTTTTTAGTGACAAAAATACGTTGATTTTTGTCTAGAGTATAAGCCAAACAAGTGGGGGGAAACCTTGCTGGCATCAAAAAGCTAAATTTAGCTTAGAATACAGCAGTACTGTACTTCTCTGATTCTTCAGTCAGCACTATGCCCTCTCACACAAAACATACACTTGTGGGATGATGTCATGTGTGTGAATGGGTGGAGGGACAGTGTAATGACACTGCTTAACTGAAACCTGTTTCGGACATCAGAAGCTCTAATCCAGGACGTCTACGCACAGCTCACTGATGCTGAACCTTCTTGTCGAAGAAGGCGGCTCAGCGTCAGCAAGCCGCACGTCAACGCCCTGGACCAGAGCTAGGACACCAGGGCCAATTTGGATGCTGAAGGACACTGCTGTCCATCCACAGCTGCAGTGGCACATGGGTCAGACTCCATGGCCAAGGCCCAGGGTGATAATCTGAATGCTAATACACAGGAGGGATCAAAGTCTGTGCAGTGCTGCAGGATTAAAGTACAACACTGCACATTTCGCGATACATTACATTAGCCGTTACTGTATTCTGTTACTGCTTCCCGAAGTGTGTTTATGTTTTGTTGTGTATAGCCTTCTTTGCTGTCTGTAGGCCAATGCATATGTTGTGGTGCGTGTAGAGAGTTAAAGTAGTGTACGACTGTTTTAGGGTTCATCTAACTGTTCTCCAGAAGCAATGGCTTGAGACCTACTTTCACACTCTAGAACACCTCTCAATGTGAGGGGTTTCGGACTAACCTGGTGGGCTATATCCACAACTCCTAATGAGAATGACATAAGTGCATAGAAGCATGACATACTGTAGGAATGAGGAACGAGAGAAAAAAGACGACCAAAGGTCGCTAGGCTACAATACATGTCCTGAACAGCAGTGGTGAAAATAGGGAGTGTGATGATGATGATGAATAGTGTTGGCCTAACTCACACTGTTTGAGTGGCGTGCGCTCAAAGCAAAGCCATCTTTTAAGAGCAAAGGACTGGAGGATTGCTGGGGGCAGCCAAAGTGATTTCATTGGACGAGGGGTCTGATCCCTGCATATGGCAATGGTCACTCTGGCAGCATCAGCACCAGGCCAGCAGCGTCATAATAATGACAACAACACTGTGCTCAGATGAGCTCAGCTTGGCATAGAACACAACTTACATAGTACAGCGAATACAGTCTTGTTCAACTTCCAATCACTTTTCCCCAACAAAGTTGGCACATCTCGAAGACTCAAGAAAGACATCCAAGGGACAGAGACCCAATAGGCTTTGTAATACAAAATTGCCTTTGCTGGTGCAGAGTAAAAATGAGTGCACTTATCTCCTTTCCTGCATCCCAGGAATCAATGGCTGACACAGCAGGATAGGCTCTCTACTCTCTCTGTTCCCCTCTCTCCTCTCTCTCCACTTTCCACTCTCCTCTCTCCATTCTCCGCTCTTTCCTCTATCGCTCTCCTCTCTCCACTCTCATCTCTCTTCTCTATTCTCTCCCATCTCCTCTCTCCCCTCTCCTCTCTCTTCTCTCATCTTTCCTTATTCCTCGCTCTTCTCTCCTCTCTCTTCTCTCCTTTCTCCTCTCTGCTCTCTCCTCATTCCTTTCTCTCTTCTCTCCTCTCTCTTCTCTGCCACCTGTCCTCTACTGTATCGCTCTCCTATCTCCTCCTATCTCTCGGGGTTAACATTGTACGCTTACATACAACGTTAACTCTGCCATTAAACTAAAGCCATTCAAATAGTGCGTCCTTGTGTTAAATTTGCCCTTTGACAGGTCATTAAAGAACAGGATACTGCATGCATGATGAAGTCAAGCTGTTTGACATTGAGGTGCACAGATATTTCCAGAAAGGCTATCAGCAGCACCAACAAACACCAGCATCAAACACACATCCTTTAACCTTAGATAACCTTAAGAACACCCGGAGATGAAAGAAACTCCCAAACACAGAGCAGAGAACAGAGCATACCTTTACAGAGTAAACAGAGCACAGGCATACCTTTAAAGAATAAAAGCGACTGTTGGGATCCAAGCCTCCAGCAGAATGCATGACCTTTCCCTTTCCTCTTGTAGTTAAGAGTGCTGCTGTGCCGAAGAGAGGAGGCTGAGCCGAGCTGAGCTCCGTAGCACCAGCGTGCCTCTGCTGCCGGGACAGGCACACACGCGGCTAAGCAATCTACCCTCTCAACATGCCAGGAACCGACTTACAAACGCACCACTCGCTGCCTCTGTTGATTCAGCCATTTATCCACCAATCCTGCATGAGATTACAGCAGTGACATCACTGGTGTCCAGCCTCTTATCTAAGAGGGAGCTAGCTGGTGCTAAGCCACTGTGTTTCCCTCTTTTGTATGGCTTTCAGTGTATAGCCCCTGTAGCAGCAGCTTGCCATCGCTGCACTGCTCCATACCGCACCGCAGAACACAGAGCATCGCCTTGCGCCTCCCCTGGGGCTGCTGGGAGAGTTCCCAGTATCTGCAGCATGACCTGTCAGCTCAGCCACTCTGGCCTGACCTTGATCTCTCTCTATCTCACCCCCCCCCCCCTCTCTCTCTCTCGCTCTCTCTCTCTCTCTCTCTCCGTGCTGATTGGAGCTCAGGTAAGCCAAGGGGCAATACAAAAGATGGAAAGCCATCTCACCAATGTAGCCAACTAAAACCCTTCTGTGCAGTGTAGGGGCCTATGTTCATTATTGTAAATGCTCCATTGACTCCCAGTACCAAAACAATATTTGTCTGTGTATAACTGCCAGGATTGAACAAGGACAACACTGACACTGACAATGAAGGAATTCAATTGTTAAGGATTGATTCTATGAATCTATTGTAGTCACACTGGGATGTGCTTCGACAGAGAGACCAGTGAACATTTTCAAGCACTTTAAAAATAAATCAGAGGCTTAACTTACCACACTTCTGCGTCCAGGAGTTGACACCTGAAAAGACAATATTGTTATTATCAGCATTTTTTAGGCAAGCAAGAACATGGTATGAAACCTAACAACTTCAAAAGCAACTGAGTAACCTGTGCAAGGCAGAAGCTGTCCAGCGCCTGCGTCCCAAATGGCACCCTATTCCCTAATCCATTTTGCAGAGCCCTGTTCAAAAGTAGTGCACTATAAAGTAATAGGGTGTAGGGTTGGATGGTATCCAGATTTTATACCATCACACCGTTTCTGTACCATACCGGGGTACACAGTATTACCAGAAGTACACACAAGAGGCGCTATAAAATGAATTAAACAAACATTTAGGAAACAGGGATCTTGATCCAGGAGGGGGTTGAATATCTCTGCTGTAACCAAGAAGCTTGATCTTTGACATGTAACCACTTAGCTAGCAAGTTAGCCAACCAAATGCATAGCTGGAGCCCTGAGCTGGATATAATTTACTTGACACATCTTAGATTTCTTATAGTTATACTTCATTTGTGGTTATAGGTAGTGGTGTAGCACGATACCCCCCGCAGCCCCCGCGGTATTGAAAATCATACCATCGGTATTTCAAAATACCCCGGTATGAACAGTATATCGCCCATGCCTAATAGGGTGTAATGTGGGATGCGGCCTGGTATTCAAAGAGGCTTTTGGAGGCAAAGATGTCCACAAATGCTTCACCTGTGGTTCATCAATCAAATCCGTTTTAGCCACCGGGTCTTCTCAGCAGGGTTGAGGACAGCGAGTGAATTACTTTAGGCCAAATATTTGCTATGGGGGAACCCGGCATATAGATAGCTTTGAGCAACTACCGGACTAGAACATAATGAAAGAATATCCAATATATATGATGATGATGCCTCTGAATATGAGTCTTATATATATATGAATGCAATGAATGCAGCGAAGCCATGTGTGCATATTTCTTTACACTCCACTAACATGTTTTGTAGAAAAGGAGGATGCTCTCATTACAGGTAACCGATGAAGACGCAGGCCCAGTGCAGTCAAAATGCTGTCTTTCCTGTGTTTTGTATCATATTGTAGAGCTGATGAACAGCTGATGAAACTAACACTGTAAAAGTGTGAAGGAATTTGATCAGTGTTAGCTGCTGGTTGGTTGAAAATACAATCTACACAGTACTTTCTAATTAGCAGAGGTGCGTTCAGTTCACTTGAAGGCTCGCTACTTTGCGGTACGGTTTGTACTGAACAACACGTTTCCCAGAAATGTTCTTGTACATTCTTAAAATGGAAAGTCTATTTAATAGACTTTGCGGTACGTTGGCTCCTGATTGTTGGGTATGGCAAAGGTGTGACTTGAAGCAATGAGTGACGTATTTAAAGGGAAATGGCCATGCCGACAGTGTTCCCCAACCCCCAACCCCTCGCTGTTTTTCAACTGGTCGTTCAGTACAGCACCGTTTCCATTCAATGTAATGTTCCAGAATGTAAAAACACACTGAACACAGCCCAGGTTTTGCATGGGTTGAGTTTTGGCTTGCCTGGTGACATCACCAGGCGGTATACTGTAAGTTAATATAGAACAATAACAAAGATAGTTCAAAATCTTTCTGCCAATAACAGCTACTTTCAGATTACATATCCCTCCCCACTCAGACCAGGCAGTCCTAGTTTTTGAGATATTTTTTTTTGTTGTTGCTAAAAGGCTATTTTTGTTTATTTTTGACAATTTTAATGGAAAACTATTAAAGTACGGTATTTAATAGTAACCCAGAAATGATTTGATTTTGAGATGTTTTTTTAAAGGCTGCATTGGACCTTGAAGCTGTCGTTTCCATAAATTGTTTGTATGTTCCTTATAACTCTCTCTTTTTGTTGTGGATTTTTCTGAACGCAAAGTAAATGTATGTGAGCAACAGACAATCAAGTATACATAATCTAATCTAAATCAAATGACTGATGATTGAAGTGTGTGATAAGTGTGTGAGGTGATTGAAAATTAGCTCGTCAAATCACATTTTTGGGCACAGAGATTAGTCAGGAAAATAGTGCTGTAGGCAGAAGCGATAACTCATCATTGCACATGGCTCTCGACAACCCAGATAGCTTTCTGATTCACAACCATTCTAATTAATTGGGTATAACATAGGTACAAGACAGTGTTAAGCACAGGATCAGAACAGGCTCATCCACCTGTCAGTCACCACACCAGTCAATGCAGACAGAGGATTGTATTTTGGGGGTTATATAAAAAGCTGCTTTACTGTCAACAGCAAATGGATAATGAAAACAAATCTCTTCGGAAGTGATTATAGCAGCACAGATGCCGGTAGTGCATAAACATGTTTTGTTTTTAATTTAATCTGGACTAGTTTGCAAAATGTTCAGTGCATCCTTCCTTCCAAATCAAGTCAAACATTATTTGTCACATGCTTTGTAAACAACAGGTGTAGACTACCAGCGAAATGCTTACTTATGGGCCCTTCCCAACAATGCAGAGAGAAAGAAAATAGAGCGACAATATCGAAGTAAAACACGTAATAACAAAAGTAATAATAAATACACAATGAGTAGCGATAACTTGGCTATATACCAGTACCGAGTCGATGTGTAGGGATATGAGGTAATTGAGGTAGATATGTAGATATAACTAGGAATAAAGTGACTAGTCAACAGGACAGATACTATACAGAAGCTGCAGTGTATGCGATGAATCAAAAAAAGTTTGTACAAAAAAGGGTCCATGCAGATAGTCCGGGTAGCTATTTGGTTAACTAATTAACTAACTACTTAGCAGTCTAATGTTGGTTCCGGACTTGGTGCATCGGTACGGTTTGCCATGCGGTAGCAGAGCGGCGAACAGTCTATGAAAAGGGTGGCTGGAGTCTTTGACAATTTTTTAGGTCCATCCTCTGACACAGCCTGGTATAGAGGTCCTGAATGGCAGGGCAGGGAGCTCGGGCCTGTCCTGGGCCGTATGCACTGCCCTCTGTAGCACCTTGCGGTCGGATGCTAAGCAATTCCACAAGCACTCACAGACATGCTAAACTGAGGCTGACATCAGAGGCCCGTGCAGTTGCTGGATATTCCCTTAGGAAGCCCATCACCCCCCAATGCAGCCAAACCAAATACTGTCCCAGTTCTATGCAGTGCAAGATATAAGCAATAAACTATGCTACAAGTTACATTTATACACAAGTTGTTACTTTGCCCACAAGCAATTATTGAATACAATTTTCTGCCTGGTTACAGACACCCATGGTCCTGTGATCCCTGGTCAAAATTAGTGCACTTTGAAGGGAATAGACTGCCATTTGGGATGTATGCAACTTGTCTGATCACTTAACTCAAGGCTCTCTGATCGTTAGCAGGGCACTTGGCAGGCACCCTGAGACTATCCCCAAGGATATGATTATGCAACCTCATAGATCAATCAGGCTTATGAGTTCATAGGTTGCACTAATGTGTCTGTGAATCGGTGGATGTTCGTGTAAACATACTGTACAATCTATTTCCCTGGGTTCATATAAAGTACTACATGACCTTGGTGCATGGGGTCACCACTGGTTTTACCAAATTAAAATCAAATGTCATCTGCCAGAGAAGAAGCACTTACATACTATAATTAGGAAATTAATGAAATGTGTATAGGCCTGCAATGGTGAGCTGCACTCTTCAGTCACAGAAAGACCGCTTTTTTATACAGATTTACTCGTTTATTTATGAGCAATATGTTTATATTCATATTTTATAACCCAGTGGTATAATTTGTCCTGTTTGACTCACCAAATCCTTGTGCAAGGAATTTCCTCCTAGAAGAAAATGAAGAATTCTGTTCTACTATATTCTACATGACACGAGTCTATAGACTATTGAGGAAAAGAGAACTATATCTAGATGCACTGATTTTATAATGAAAACAGGTGGAAGCCTATAATAGAATGTCTTCATAACATCAAATCAAAGCTGTCCAAAATATTTCCTTGACCAAAATTGCATTTCACATTTATGCATAGGTTAGAACGCTTGGTGTGTGAAAAGAATATGGTATATTTTATGCTACTGCAGGTGGTTGATACAACCACGGTAGCAGATTTTTTATATTATTTTTATATACCGGCTTTCCTGTTTATCTAATTGTGTCAATATCGCTGGTGATATCGGCTGTGACACTGTAGTACATTCCACATGTTACTTGTCATCATCTAAATCACTTTCACTGCCAAAATATCTGGATCATAACGATGCACGCGGGATGTAGTCAATGTGCGCCACAAAGATAATAACGTCCGCTGAGAGCAGTACAATGGGGGGTGAGTGGCTCCTTACCGTTGGCAGCAGCGGTTCCATTTGAGCTCCTTGGTCCTTGATGTCCATGTTCTGTTGCGTGAACAATAATGGGTCCGTGTGTATGGAATGGTGGTAGTCAACTGTTCTTTTCACTATTTCTGTCAGGTCTGAAAAGTGCGGTGCAGAAAAAAACACGAATTGACACGCTATGGTCACATGTTTAGCAGTCGTGAAGCCCTGCCAGATAATTATTCCTCACAGGGGCGCAGTTTATATTATATCCATGCTAACAAACCATGAGCATCCTTTTTGCTTTGTCGTGACGCGGCAGAATAGATTATCGGGGCCCTTCTCTTTTGCCCATGATGTTGGTAAGGCTACCTTTTTGAACGGATGATGCTGGTAGACTACCGTATCTCATTGAAGTGTTTGTGATTACAAAATGACAATTCTAAAGAACAAAACAGATTCAACACAGGAGACAAATTTACACAACTCTGACTCAAACTACAGTACTAGGGCTAGAAACCAGAGCATATAATGTCATTTTAAATGTCCATGTTATTCAAAAGTCAAGTTTATTTTAAGTGCATTCGTTTTATTTATTCAAATGTGTAATGGGTAGTGTATTAAGGATAGATGTGAATGCATGGCAGTAAATATGTGGCTGAGAAAAAAGTCCATCTACACTTAACATATTCTGCCCCCTCTTGGCTGGTCAATTGCAATGCTCAGGTCATAGGTCATGATAATGTCTCACTTTCCCTAGTCCCCTCCTCTAGACAGCAGCATGCCCTATTCCCACAACAACTGTTGCTTCTCCAAGCCCTAACAGACCATATTACAGTCCAACTCTGAACATTTCTCCATCTCACAACCAGCAGCTCCCCCTGTGCACACGCTCACTCACCACAGAGATCAGGGCCCATCCTCATAAACTGTCTCAGATTAGGAGTGGATCTAAATGGATTAGGATCTCATGGACAGGCCTTGGAGGTTACCAAGATAGGACATCACACTACTCAGACTGGTCACACCTGACCATTACTAGGCCGTGCTCTCGTCATCCAAATTCAGAGTCCGACTTGGCCTTGGTTCGAAAGCATGGCAGCAGCTCTCCTTTGACTCTCAGCCTCAAAGGGGGAGCCCACATTGCCCTCCATTAGGTTTCAGCTGTGCTCCAGTTCCACTCGAAACAACACATCTCTTATGCCCGGTACCAGTCCCATGTCCTCACCATCCACCTCAAACATCATCCCTCACTCCATCCCATCCCTCCTTTCCTCTGGGCACAATACCTGCTGCTAGGCATCATAGAAAATATATCAAGTCATAGAATTGTTCAGTCAACTGGCAGAATTTATGCTGTTTTGACTGATTCATCTGAACTATTGTTCATTCTCATAAAGCGTAGTTTTGGGAAAGTATTTGATGCCCTCTGGTGTATACAAATGGAACGGCATCAATGAGATACACAGATATTGTAGTAGTATTTGCCTTTAGACCAGAATATTGGTCAATAATGATTGTGGAAAGTAATACTGCATTTGAGAATGCCTTGCATAGCTAAATAGTCTTCATATATCTAAATCATCATGACGTGCAGTACCAGTCAAAAGTGTGGACACACCTACTCATTCCAGGGTTTTTCTTTATTTTTACTATTTTCTACATTGTAGAATAATAGTGAAGACATCAAAACTGTGAAATAACACGTATGGAATCATGTAGTAACCAAAGAAGTGTTAAACAAATGAAAACATATTTTATATTTGCGATTCTTCAAAGTAGCCACCCTTTACCTTGATGACAGCTTTGCACACTCTTGGCATTCTCTCAACCAGCTTCATGAGGTAATCACCAGAAATGCATTTCAATGAACAGGTGTGCCTTGTTAAAAGTTAATTTGTGGAATTTCTTTACTTCTTAATGCGTTTCAGCCAATCAATGTGTTGTGACAAGTAGGGGTGGTATACAGAAGATAGCCCTATTTGCTAATAGACCAAGTCCATTTCATGGCAAGAACAGCTTAAATAAGAAAAGAGAAATGACAGTCCATTATTACTTTGAGACATGAAGGTCAGTCAATCCGGAAATGTCAAGAACTTGAAAGTTTCTTCAAGTGCCGTCGCAAAAACCATCAAGCGCTATGATGAAACTGTCTCTCTTGAGGACTGCCACAGGAAAGGAAGACCCAGAGTTACCTCTGCTGCAGAAGATAAGTTAATTAGAGTTACCAGCCTCAGAAATTGCAGCTAAAATAAATGCATCAAAATCTCAACATCAACTGTTCAGAGGAGTGAATCAGGCCTTCATGGACGAATTGCTGCAAAGAAACAACTACTAAAGGACACCAATAATAAGAAGAGACTTGGTTAGGCCAAGAAACACGAGCAATGGACATTAGACCGGTGGAAATCTGTCCTTTGGTCTGATGAGTCCAAATTTGAGATTTTTGGATCCAACCACTGTGTCTTTGTGAGATGCAGAGTAGGTGAACGGATGATTCCCACCATGAAGCATAGAGGATGAGGTGTGATGGTGTGGGGGTGCTTTGCTGCTGACACTGTCTGTGATTTATTTATAATTCAAGGCACACTTAACCAGCATGGCTACCACAGCATTCTGCAGGGATACACCATCCAATCTGGTTTGTGCTTAGTGGGACTATAATTTGTTTTTCAACAGAACAATGACCCAACACACCTCCAGACTGTGTAAGGGCTATTTGACCAATAAGGAGAGTGATGGAGTGATGCATCAGATGACCTGGCCTCCACAATCACCTGACTTCAACCCAATTGAGATGGTTTGGGATGAGTTGGACCGCAGAGTGAAGGAAAAGCACCCAACAAGTGCTCAGCGCATCTGGGAACTCCTTCAAGACTGTTGGAAAAGCCTTCCAGTTGAAGCTGGTTGAGAGAATGCCAAGAGTGTGCAAAGCTGTCATCAGGTCAAAAGGTGGCTACTTTAAAGAATCTCAAATATAAAATATATTTTGATTTGTTTAACACTTTTTTGGTTACTACATGATTCCAAATGTGTTATTTCATAGTGTTGATGTCTTCACTATTATTCTACAATGTAGAAAATAGTAAAAATAAAGAAAAACCCTGGAATGAGTAGGTGTGTCCAAACTTTTGACTGGTACTACACGTCATGATGATTTAGATATATGAAGACTATTTAGCTATGCAAGGCATTCGCAAATGCAGTATTACTTTCCACAATGTTGACTGGTAGTGAATGTTTGTATTGTCTACCTAAAAGACAATGAACAATAAAATACACAATGTAACATGTAATGCATCATGTTAGCCACAAGATGTCAGTGGTGCAGATACTGTATAGGCTTACAGGTCCTGAGTAACAGGGGGGGGGGGGGGGGGGGGGGGGGGGGGGCTCAGAACCCCCCAATGAGACATGAGCCCCCCTAAATGCATCCGGCATTTACAAAATTACACTGATTGGCCCAAGGTGGGAGCTATAGTAATTCACTGAAATGTGTTAGTCACATGCAATATGTAAATTGGCCCGGGGGGTGGGGCTCTGCATGGGGGTGACATATTTACTCTTGTTGCCTTGTTTCAACTGGTCCCTCACAGTTTCCAGCTCAGGACAGACACAGCTACATTTTCGTCCCCTATTTCAGCCCCCTTTCAGGTGTCCCGAATTTTCTTTGTGCAAAAAATGATCCATTTGTCAGCAAGAAGCATTCATTAATTCAGGCTATAAGACTGTAGTTCTAATGACAATCACTGAATGTCATTACAAGTTTCGGTGTTTTGTAACAGATGTATTTTTCCATTCATGGCTGATGTAATGCTTGGATGCTGGAATTATTTTGGAGTAGACAAATGTATGCAGGTAGCATACTTGTTGAAGTGATTATGTTAGACAATCAGATGAAAACATCATGACTGGTTGTGTTCATACCACATTAAAAGGAAATACATGTTTACTATTAAAATACATGTCTTAACTATTAGGCCCATAAAATTATGTGACATGAACTCCCGTGAAAAAAAATGTGACCACTGAATGTCACAGTATAATTCGCACTTGGGCCCGTCCCTGAATGGGGCCTTTTGCCTAACTTTTGATCAGGCAGAGTTGACCCCTCTGTTCAAAAGTAGTGCACTATGATGCCATTTCACTATGATGCCCCCCCCCCCCCCCCCCCCCCCCTCTCTCTCTCTCTCCGTGTATACATTTGAGTTGAAAAAACAATGAATAAAAAAACTTCGAGTTCACTAAGATGCGCTCGTATCTCGCATTTTCGCATAATTTCGCACCTTTTCGGTAATGTGGTCCGGAATCTCGACTCCCTTCTGTGCGAACTTGGTTTTATGGTCCCTGCTGTTTAAAGCCCGTGACTTCCAGGCCTACCTATATTAACTTGTAATTAGCCACAAAATGCAAGAATTTTGCCATTCTATGAAAAATTGGTAACTTATGTTGGAAATGTTTTCGGTACGTCACGTTTGGTCCATGCATAGGCTACTGTGGATTTAGAAGGATGAAAGCATCTTGGTCCAACGTTTCTATAATTTATTGCAATGAAGCACATTACAGCAGATACAGAAGCTTCCACATACACTAGTACACAATCTGTAAAAAATAATGGAAGGTCCGAAAAAGACGTAAAAATTACAACATTGTTTTTTCCCCTTATTAATGTAGCCTAGTAAAAAGTACACTATATCAACATTTAAAACGTTTATTACCACACCTATAATGAATTTCCATCTTATTTTGCGTAAGATAAAATGGCTGCGTCCTCAAATGTCTAACATCTGGATATTTTGTACTGACACTGTGATTGAACATGATGGGCAAAGAGTAGCCTACTACAATGAGTTTCGAAATAATTAGGCTACATATCCTCCGATCTCGCTCCTACCAGTAAAATAATGCTACACAACGACATAGCCATCATAGACTCGCAATAGTTATTTTTTTGTTATCTAACACATTGTATGAGATCACTTGTTTATAGTATAGGCCTACGATATGCGTTTTGAAACACAACCAACGAGTATGTCTACACTTAGAAATATTACAAATGAATTCAATAGTTTACATTAATTTCACAGTATCACTAAAGGGCTAAATATTATGTACATTATTTTCATAATTACAATAGACAATTGCTGTTGGTGAAAAATCTTCAAATTAAATAAATAGCCTATTGTATTAAGGCCTATCAGATAGCAAACTAATACTGTTAAATGGAAGAATCTCGCCTAAATTTGCCTAGTATGCCTATGCACTACGACGCAACATCTTTAAATCGTTCGTCAATGTTGGCCCAAGACAGGGTAGGGTGTGCATTGCAACTGATAGGCCTGTCCGTTGGATATTATCAGTTGGATATGGGCTACAGATAGATGGATCTAAAAAATAACACATGGGTCATGCGTTTTTTCCCCCCAGATGTATGGATGTTTAACTGTGTGGATAGAAACTATAGTAACCAATGTCCTTGGCGCAATTTTTCTCACACTCTCTTGGCGCCAACATCTCAGATTTCAACTGGGTTTCCGAAACCGGTGTGGCAGACGGTGAAATTCTTCTCCGTTTGGCTTGCTCAAAAATACCAGAATCACTTGAATCAATCGACTTGATTGAAGACGGCGTCTCTATCCAGCTGGATTCGGATAAGTCTTTTGGTTTTGCCTCATCGGACCCTCCGATGGGTGACCTTTCTGTTGGAATGGTGTCGGCGTCATCAACCAGGTAGTTAGAGGTGCCTGATCTGCCGCCAACAGAATTTGTGGGCCAGCAGGATAGAACAGGACTTGACTTACTGCAGTACTGGGGTGGTGTGCGTGTGCCCCAACCGGATGGGTCGGCATAGTAACCGAGAGGTCTGCTTGAGCACCCTGCAGTGGGCAGGGGAAGGGCCTTTACTCCAGCGGCTGCATATGACAGCAGGGTGGCCGCGTTACCCGCAAAATCAGCAGCCGCGGCGGCATCGTATGCCGAGGCGGCAAAGTCCAGTCGGTTATTGGCAGGGGTGACAAACCATCGCTGCGGGGATGCAACTGTGGGTTCTTCGGTTTGTTGCGGGGATAGCAAGCTGTTACTAAGTGGGACGCTGCGGTCCGTGCCAGGACCAGTCCCTACGCCAGGGTGAAAGCGAGATTTGGCATAACTGCTGACAAATTGGTCCTGTAGGAAAGAACCAGCCATGGCATATCTCGCACCAGGCATGATCTGAGAGCGAGGTGAGTCACCCGGTGATGGCGTTAACCGGTCAATGTCGCAACCTGTGTAGACACTGAAAAGATGAGGGAGAAACATACAAACAAACTATGAATCATGAGAAATATCCGTCACTGCCAATGTGCAAGAATGGAAGAAACTTTCACAAATGCTAATTTGATACAAATGCAGAAGGAACTAGGCCTAGGACTACATACATTTTTTGGGGACATCATCAAATAATTATTATCATCTAACCAGTGGCCTGATAAAAAGTCACCATAATGTGGTTATTATAGTGGACTGATGCCTACTGCAAATTATAATTAGGCATATGCTTATTAATGTGTCCCCATTCAAATTAAACGGAAACTTGAACCTTGATAGGCTTATTCGTTATCGATGCTGATCACATTTTAAGATTATTGATATTGAAGAGCCAACGTGGACACAACATATACTATATACCGATCCTCGCACCCAATGAACGCACGTCCCAAGAATTTGATAGGCCTATATCATATATGATACGGATACGGCTGTATATATGGCTTCTCATGAATAGCCTATTTTGTTCATTTGCAATAGCCTAACGAAAAGCCTAACAATCTCACAATATAACGAAAAACTTGCTGTATTAGAAATGTTGGTTAAAAGTTTTCCTGCGATTGAAATTTCTTTAGATTAAAATGTAGCATGAGCAAAAAATAATGAGGCATGATTAGGCCACACGTAATTTACATTAAAAGGATCTCTATCCTTTGAATTGCCTCAAATGGGTTCTCCAATTAATTTACCTGTATCATTTAATTTAATTTCTAATCGGAGAGAGGCAGAACCAAGCAAAACAAACTGGATTAAACACAAACAATAAAAGCACAAATAGTAATTGACAAATAGTCTTACGTGTCATAGTTGTCCCGAAATCCTTTAGCAAATGGATTGTGGTCGATTTTTAGCTGCGTAATCTGCACAGAAAAAAAAGGCAGATTTGAACGAATAACAGGTGCTTGTTGTTTTCTACCGTTCCAAATCCTAATATACCGAAGGAAATGTGCTTTTGGATATAGGCAACAATACTATAATACTTAACGAATGGAATTATCGTCAATAAAAATTTTCTAAATGATTTTCTTACGTCTGTATTCTGGTATGCTGTGACTGCGATAAACTGTGTTTCTGGGAAAGTGAACGTTTGTACTCTTCCAGGTTGGCTGGAGTCCTCGGTTCCATCTTCGTTGACTTCCACTACATGGAGCCTGGGTTGGTACTTGTGAAGGGATTGTAGAACCACCATCTGGGGGTACAAGGAAGATATTCCATAAAATGCCTTCGTTTTGAAGAAAAATAACACCTTTTATAAAAATTGTTATTTAGATTTTAGATTATGATAAATTATTGAGGGGGAACATAGTAAGCGAACTATTATGTAACTGCAGGTGTGAGCACAACAAACTCTCCTTATTCAATAGTTGAGGGTCTTTGAACGTTTCTGGTCGTACTATTTAACGTTTTGTTTTATAGCCTGTATCTAAAATTAAAATGTCGTAGCTGACCTGTCCCGTGTTGTTTGAACCTCCTTTATTGTTCGTTAACTTCAGCTTTCCAAATGAGATTTCTTGGCGCATCCAGTGCGCCCCGGTGTTTGGAGAGTCAGGGTGCATATACACCCTGTTTCCTGTGGAAAATAAAGGCATTGAAATGCACTGCTATTAGAAAATATCATACAAATATGGATTTTCAATTATATTAATTAGATCATATATTTGTTTGGGTTGTATTAGTTCAATGTTGCGTGTTAGCTTGCCATTGCAGAATCAAGGCCTACGTTTATCTTAATTATCAACTATTATCTCTACTGTATACTTCACCGAGATGTAGACTACAGGAACGTACCTGTCACATTTGTATCCGCTTTGCCACATGGTACCCACTTGCCACCTTGGAATCGCCAGTGATTTGGATCAGCAAGAATAACATCCACAAATATATTGTAGTGCGCCGTCGGGTCGAGACCAGAAATATTGAAACTCAAAAAGGGGAACATCCGTCTGTAATAATACAAATAATAATCATATACATGTTGTGCGCTGATGTGATATCAGGCGATGTGTCATGCGTAACAGACCATCACTTTTGTTGATCTATCACATTGTGAAATCATTTGTGAAACAATCTAAGAAACTATATAGTCAGTCAAACATGTTCAATTATATTGAGAATATAGACAATATTTTGAACGAATTACAATTGCAATCACCTTCCAGCCCCCCCCCCCCTAAAAAAAAATATGCGTATTAGGCTATTATCACAATATTTGCCTCCAGACTTGTGGTGAAAAGGATGTAACTGGAGAGGGATACCTACCGTCCTTGTTTAGTGATTATCATCTCTGTTTGATGTCTGTGAAACTTCAGCCACAGGGCCCTGTTGCACAGATATACCTGCGCTTTCCCAGGCACCAGCCCAGCTTGCGCGGAGGAAAACTGGTAGAATGCCGCTCCTTGATAAGTGTGTCCATACTGTTGCGCGTATGGGTAACCCGCGGTTGGGTAGCCTTGCGGGGAGCTGTTGGTCAGAAGACTGTTGTACGCTCCATTAGTGATGACTGGATGGTGGGCCATATAACGACTCGGACTCCCAATAGAAAAAGCCGGGTGCGCTGGTCCATGTTGACTCGGATAGGGGAACATAGCACTTGGAGTTGCTGCGACTGACTGTGGTTGGTTAGATTGAGAAAGGATATACCTTTCTCCTGAAGATCCATCGAAATTATGACGAATTTCAGAGACTCCGTGGAGATCAGGAGAGAGTTTTCCTCTCTGGACGTCCCCTGATGCGTCCTTGGAGTCGGAAAAATTGTCTGCCTCTGACTGATTCGTCATCCCCATGGAATTTTTTTTCAGAGGTGAACTTCTCTCCAGGTTGTCACTAGCAGATATAATAGTATGGTCCTGCGAGCTCAGATCCATCGGAGCATGGGTAGCCACTGCCCACATTCAGACATTTCTTGGATAGTACACTAACTGGCAAGATGCAATTCTCGAGCTGCATAGCTCTCAATGACAAACCGCTATTAAGGCAAACTATATGTAAGCTTTTGTCCACGCCTAATAACTCTAATCTAGCAAACGAAAAAACGCCTTCCTATGGTTTGAGGCACTTTGAGTAAGAGAGCAAATAAGCCAATTGACACCATCCTGCAATCAGGAAGGATTTGCTTTTCAATACGCTTCCTTGCTAATGAAACAACTATTGCTATTGGTTAGCTCAAGACAGTAATTTAATAAGACAGCTCTTAATTGGGATAATCATCATGGCTTTTGTGCATAAACCCCATTTGCGTGTAGAGACAATCAATCAGCATCATGTCCTAATTTGATCAAATTAGAACTTTATGTGATGTGTATCACATCTATATGTTAACTATTTCATATCTTTGTGGTGCATTTCCACATGCTCATGTTGGTTGTAGAAACCAATATCAATACAAATAGTCGTGCCGGAAACATACAATTATTATTTTCCCCTGTAGATTTTGACATTATTAAGGAAAACGTGCGTTATTTACCTATTAATGTGGTAAGAGTGGTAAAGTATGTTTACCGGGGAAACAAAAATCTATTATTAACACAGTAAAAATGACAGGCAATGGCAGGCAGTGCACTTCATGCTTTAAAATGTTTGTGATATAGCGTGAAATCATGCCGTTCAACTGAAGATGTGTTTATGAGTCCCAAGGCAGGTAAATATTTTATTACCCTGGTCTAAAGTTTTGAATCGGAGCACTCCACGCGAGTGCCCTGACAAATAAAACAACGTAATCAAAATCAGCAAGAATGAAAAAATAAAATCACCAACCAAATAACATTCTGAAGATAATTTTAAAATTCGATGGACTTGAGACAAAGGAAGTTATTTCACCCAATTTGTATTTCAGAATTCTAACAAATGTGTTTAAATCTTAAGAATTCGTGCGATTTTGTTGAATGATATGATAAGATATCACTGTAATTATTAAACGAGTGGACTCTTTTGAGTTGTATTGTTTGATTAGCAGTTATATAACTAATTAATTATGCACAGGGGGGGGGGGGGGGACTGATATTCCTCTCAAGTATATAGACTAACTATAAAGGGAACTATTCTGCAGAAAAAGGTCGATCTCATCTTGTCATCTTGACTATTTTTCAGTATTAGAGCTTCATTGATGTGTGGCAGTGTGACGGGGTCATTGAACAAAATCCAACATGAATGTTGTAGTCCAGAATGAGCCAAGTCGATGCTGTGTGTTGCTTTACAAGATTGGCAAAACTCCACATTTTACTTAAGTCTACTTATCGATTGAAATACGTGAGACTAATCCAAATATGCATACATTGACATTTTGTTTTGATAAATATCACAAGGCCAGCCCCAAATTCTATAAACATTTCGCAAAAATCAAATCAACTATTATTTATCACATACACGTATTTAGCAGATGTTATTGCGGGTGTAGCGAAATAATTGTGTTCCTAGCTCCAATCTTTTCTTGAAGTTCATAAATTGCATTGTGTTTTTATGCTCCACGTCAACACAATGTCTCCGAAAAATAGCATGTTCCTCAACATGTGGGCATTGCAAAGCTCATTGGTAGAGGTCATGATAAGACAACATATCGTTGTTCTAACATCAGACCCGGCTGCTTGGCTGCCATTGTCCTCCTCCCCAACCCTCAACAGCTTGAAATAGAGAACTCAACTCAGTAAACCATGTGCAGTGTTCACAGATGTGTGTTGACTCAGAGGGATCAGCACAGCTGATTACATTATTGAATGCCCTTACCATACACTTCTGGTAGACCCTTGCAAGTTCAGAAAATGCATTTATCAAGAAAGGTGTGAAAACACAATGCGAACAATCAGAAGAAGTGCTGTGTAGCTGCATGGTTAAATACCATTCTTACAGGTCAAGACAATTGACTAGTGAAAGTGTCGAGGATAAGTTGCTAATAACTGAAATAGCCAGCATAGCCTGTCGGGCAGAAATCAGTCAGGTTTGAACCGGAGTAAAATATACGGAATACTTTTGATGTGTAAAAAGTTCCTGTGTTTTCTTGAGTCATCAACATTATATTTCCCGAGGGAAAACAGCCAGGCTTGAAATGAAGTATCAAGTATCAGCATACTGAACATCACTTTGAATAAATGTTGCATTCTGTTTCAATAAAGTTGCATGAAGTCTGTGTTAGAACCATAAACAAGACAAATTGAACGGTGCAAAACCACCCCCCATCTATGGTAGTGGGGTATCCAGAGGGGTGAAAGGCTTTGCATTCTAATGAAGAGCCATGCATCTGAGGCTAACAAGAGAGGTCATTACAGCAGGGCAATAGGCTCCAGTCATCTATTCCTGTAAAACGTACAAGCATGGGCTTGCCTGTGCCTCCAACCAGGAGCTGGTGCAGGCCTTCCCATCCTCATTACAGCATTATGGTTCACTTCCATCACTGATCTTTAATAAGCAAACTGGGCTTGCTTTTTTTTTCTCTCGAACCAACCAATGGTTGAATCATCCATGCAGCAGCACCATAGTTTGTTTTCTCCCCACGCTCTATTCCCATTTGTTTGTTATTAGCCCCAGTACTTTGTTCTTATTAGCCCAGCTAGTGGCCATAACCACAGAGGGAGCAGGCTGATTATCCACGTCACGGCCAGTCAGTCCCTCAGGAGGTCATTGTGCAGGTTAAGGAGGGACCTCAGGCTTGGCACACACCCTCCTCTGACCAGACAATATGAAGACAATATGAAAGAATGAAAGTTGAATCTGTTATAGCCATAAGCATTATTTAAATGCATGGTTATAATGGGAGATATAATGAACAATACTGCCTGCTAATTTCTTCAGTTCAACCCATTTGATATCTCTTTTCTAAAATATATTTTGTAAGAAACTTTACCTGTATGTCTATGGACAGCTCATTCAACTAAAGTTAATGTCCCCAAAACATCCTATTACACAGCAAATTGGCCAGTGTAACATTTCTAGAGTTGATTCACAAGTTAAATTAATTCTGCAAGAGTGATGGTGTTAATATCCAGAGTTCATGTTTTACACTGGAGAGTAAAACAGTCCCATCAAAACCACACCCATCATTATCATATTTCCCAGCATGCTCTGCATGTAGATTTTTTGGGATTGTTTTTAATATCTGTATTTTTGCACATACATTGATTGATTCATCTCATGCTACACAAAGATAAATAACATAATTGTTTTCTAGGCCTCCCAAGTTGCGCAGTGGTGTGCCACTAGAGATCCTGGTTCGAGTCCAGGCTCTGTCGCAGCCGGCCGCGACCGGGAGACCCATGGGTAGGCGCACAATTGGCCCAGCGTTGACTGGGTTAGGGGAGGGTTTGGCCGGCAGGGTCGTTCTTGTCCCATTGTGCTCTAGCGACTCCTGTGGCGGGCAGTGCACACTGACATGGTCACCAGGTGTACGGTGTTTCCTCCAACACATTGGTGCAGCTGGATTCCGGGTAAAGTGGGCATTGTGTCAAGAAGCAGTGCAGTTCGGCTGGGCTGTTTCAGAGGACGCATGGCTCTCAAACTTCGCCTCCCCCGAGTCCGTATGGGACTGCGATGGGACAAGACCGTAACTACCAGTTGGATACCACGAAATTGGGGAGAAAAACATGTGTGTGTGTGTATATATAATTATTTTCTAAACTAACCCAATCAGTTAGTTAGATTTATAGCACCAGTTACTAAGATGGTTGTTCTGGTTTGAAAGGTTTATATGGTCTTTTTTATCAAGTTTCCCAACCCTGACAGTCATTCTGAATGCAGGCTGCAGGGGAATAAAAATTCCAACTGTTGGATATCCTAACTCTGTTCTGGATTCCAATAGGAATTACACATCACTTTGTAAACCAGAATATTGTGACTTGCAGGCTTGTTGTGGCCTGCAAACCAGGAGTTTCCTAACACCAATGTGTTAGGGTAAACTAGGCCATCAAAGTAACACCTTATGATATATGTAATGTGTTGTCATAAAGTAAAATGTTTATGATAACATTCGCCTTAGATACTAATTTGGTGAAAACCACATGCCTTTAATAGGAAAGAATTCAACAACCATATCTCTGTCACTAACAAATACAGTCATGGGTGGTAACTCTACAATTTACTTTAACAGAAAAGGCATCATGGGAAATGTGCAAATTTAGCTTTACACCAAACAGTGTTAAAACAACACCCGGAATGACTTACTGTCACAGTATTTTTGTTTAACACTAATATGAGTTAACTCTAGGTCAGCCGTGGTGTTAAATATAAATAACACTGGCAAGTGTAATGCAGTTTTAATTTTGACGCTATGGAGATGTATATATAACTATAATCAGAGTACTTTTTACACTCTGTAGAGTGGGACCATATGTTATCTGAGAAAGTGTTAAAATTAAATCTTTAAGTGTTGATTTAACACTGCAAAATGTACTGTGTACCATCAATGAAAGCATAAACGTGAGTTACAGTAAGGGGAGCTGTCCAACCGCATCAACAAATCTGCCTATGGTTGCTAGCCAGGTCTCTTTATAAGGTATTAAGGTATCTCCTTTTAACAATTATTGTAAATATTAAAATACATAATAAGACATATGAATAATCTTTGAATATTTTAACTCTGAATTTTCAGTCAGGAACAGTATCATCCTTTCCCTTGATGTCCCAAAGAACTATGTTTGCCACCTGGGTCTAATCTAATCAATGTGGATGACAAGGAGAGAAAAAGCCTGAAAGTGAGCACCAGCTCAGGGACTTTACCTAATGCCCGGCACTGTCACATCAATGATGTGATCACAGCACACAAAATGACAACAAAATTATAGCCAGCAAGGATATGGGGACAGAGTGTGCTGCCCCAGTCAGATGCAATTCCTTTTTGTGACTATGAAATGGCATCTCTCTTGTCGGATGGGTAAACATTTCCCTGTCAGGCCAGTAATAAGGAATGAAGCACACTGAGCTGAACTAAGAGGATAGAGCCAAGGTTATTTGTGATTCATGACAGGTAGTGGCTTATATTACAGTGGCACTAAAAATTTCATGGGAATGCATTTAAGATGCCCTTTAAGTTATTTATATGTTGTTTGCCAGACATCACATTGGAATTTTCATCAATAAATCAAGTTAGTAAGTAAGTATTTCTCTTTTTCTCTGCCGTTTGAATAAGAAAGAGAGGAAGCAAATAAATCCCCCCTAAACTTAATTAGTCCAACAAATTTCTCTTTAGCCTTTGTTTGTTTGACGCTAACATAAATGTTGGCCCCTGTGGTATCCTGCAACCACAGATCTCCCACTGTCAGAAGGAATCAGGGTGCACTTTGGGTAAAAGACAGCTGGTGGTCTGCTAAGGGGCCAGGTGGACAGTTGTGGCTTTTAAAGCCTTATTAGCCATCCTCCCGGCCATGTCATCCCAAGAAGTGCACTCCTATAGCCCTCATTATTGATGTCCTTTTGGGTCCTCAAGTCAGAGATCCCGCCGATTCTTGACCACAACCCTTTACTTAGCTGTCAGTGAGTTACATAAAAGGGCAGATGACATAAGGTGTCTCTTCGAACCCTCTTGACTCCAAACTAAAATGAAACTCTGGTCACCAAGCTGTAATAACAAGCCTACAAACCCTTGCACTTGGAATCTTGAAACTAATAAGAGACCTAACCTTTTCAGTGCATTGTCAACGATAAAGTTAGTATGAGATCATCATATTAAACTTTCTTATGCACACTGAGTGTACAAAACATTAGGAACACCTTCATAATAACGGTGTGTGGGTAAAATCACTGGGGAACCAAGCCAGGGGAAACAAGCCGTATTACAATTTGTTGTGATAATTGCATTGTTTGCTCTATAACCTGTTAGTTCGTATGCTTTGCCATCGTGATACAGTTGAAGTCGGAAGTTTACATAAGCAAGTTTTCAAGTTTTAACATTTCTTGTTAACAAACTATAGTTTTGGCAAGTCGGTTAGAACATCTACTTTGTGCATGACACAAGTCATTTTTCCAACAATTGTTTACAGACAGATTATTTCACTTATAATTCACTGTATCACAATACCAGTGGGTCAGAAGTTGACATACACTAAGTTGACTGTGCCTTTAAACAGCTTGGAAAATTCCAGAAAATGATGTCATGGCTTTAGAAGCTTCTGATAGGCTAATTGACATCATTTGAGTCAATTGGAGGTGTACCTGTGGATGTATTTCAAGGCCTACCTTCAAACTCAGTGCCTCTTTGCTTGACATCATGGGAAAATCAAAAGAAATCAGCCAAGACCTCAGAAAAAAAAATTGTAGACCTCCACAAGTCTGGTTTATCCTTGGGAGCAATTTCCAAATGCCTGAAGGTACCACGTTCATCTGTACACACAATAGTACGCAAGTATAAACACCATGGGACCACACAGCCAAAATACCGCTCAGGAAGGAGACGCGTTCTGTCTCCTAGAGATGAACATACTTTGTTGCGAAAAGTGCAAATCAATCCCAGAACAACAGCAAAGGACCCTTTGAAGATGCTGGAGGAAACAGGTACAAATGTATCTATATCCACAGTAAAACGAGTCCAATATTGACATAACCCGAAAGGCCGCTCAGCAAGGTAGAAGCCACTGCTCCAAAACCGCCAATAAAAAGCCAGACTACGATTTGCAACTGCACATGGGGACAAAGACCATACTTTTTGGAGAAATGTCATCTGGTCTGATGAAATCAAAATGGAACTGTTTGACCATAATGACCATCATTATGTTTGGAGGAAAACGTGGGAGGTGTCACATCGGAGGACGCTGGAGAGACGAAGCAGGTACGGGGAGTAAAACATGTAATATAGAACGGACATGGAACGAGACAGTAACAGCGTCAGCAAACAGGTAACACAGACAAAAAACAATTAATGCATCAGTAAGGAACAGAGCAGAGAACTGACAAATACAGGGGAGGAAATAAACAGATGAGTGAGTGAGTTCAGGTGAGGGAAGGCAGGTGTGCGTAATTGATGACAGGAGTGCATGATGCAGGGCAGCCTGGTGCCCTCAAGCGTCAGGGGAGGGAAGAGTGGGAGCAGACGTGACAGTACCCCGCCTCTCTTGGGGCGCCACCCGGCATCCCACCTGGGCGAACCGGCCAAGACATGGGTGCTGGGCATGCCGGTTGGGGCGTGGGAGCCTAACGAACCGGCAGGAGCATGAGAGCCTGGCGAGCCGGCTGAGGCATGGGAGCCTAACATCCGGCTGAGGCAAGACGCCTGTCGATCCCGCTGCAAAGAGGGAGCCCGATGATCCAGTGGAGAGTGACTTGGGATGGGAAGCCGCCGAGCCAACCGAGGCAAGCAAACCTCTCGAGCCAGCCAGGCCGTGATAGCCTGATGGGCTGGCTTAGGCACCCCCAGTTCCATCGGTGGCAGAATCCACCCCGACATCACACAAAAAAAATCCTGGATCGGCTGGGCGAACAAGAACTGATGATCCGGCTGAGGCACAACGTGGGATGGGCGCCATCTGAGCCAACTGGGGCAAGGAAACCTCTCGAGCCAGCTAGGGTGTGGAAGCCCAACGAGCTGGCTAGGCACCCCCGGTTCCATCGGTGGATACCCAGAGCCGATGTCACCATACCAACCGGAACGCCAGTACTCCTCGATGCTTCATGTGTGTACTGATGCATTCTGTCACATGGGATGACGCTGGAGAGACGAAGCAGGTACAGGGAGTAAAACATTTAATATAGAACGGACATGGAACGAGACAGTAACAGCATCAGTAAACAGGTAACACAAACAATTAATGCATCAGCAGGGAACAGAGCAGAGAACTGACAAATACAGGGGAGGAAATAAACAGATGAGTGAGTGAATCCAGGTGAGTCCAATATCGCTGATGAGCGTGATGAGGGAAGGCAGGTGTGCGTAATTGATGACAGGAGTGCGTGATGCAGGGCAGCCTGATGCCCTCAAGCGCCAGGGGAGGGAAGAGCGGGAGCAGACGTGACAGGAGGCTTGCAAGCCGAGGAAAACACCATCCCAACCGTGAAGCACGGGGGTGGCAGCATCATGTTGTGGGGGTGCTTTGCTGCAGGAGGGACTGGTGCACTTCACAAAATAGATGGCATCATGAGGGAGGAAAAGTATGTGGATATATTTAAGCAACATCTCAAGACATCAGTCAGGAAGTTAACTTCTTCGATATAGGGGGCGCTCTTTTAATTTTTGGATGAAAAACATCCCGTTTTAAACAAGATATTTTGTCACGAAAAGATGCTCGACTATGCATATAATTGACAGCTTTGGAAAGAAAACATTCTGACGTTTCCAAAACTGCAAAGATATTGTCTGTGAGTGCCACAGAACTGATGTTACAGGCGAAACCCAGATAAAAATCCAATCAGGAAGTGCCGCATTTTTTTAAACCGCCTCATTCCAATGACTCCTTATATGGCTGTGAAGGAGCTAGGAGTCAGCTTACATTTTCCACGTTTTCCCCAAGGTGTCTACAGCATTGTGACGTATTTGTAGGCATATCATTGGAAGATTGACCATAAGAGACTACATCTACCAGGTGGTCGCTTGGTGTCCTCCGTTGCAGTTATTGCGTAATCTCCAGCTGCAGTATTTTTCCGTTTGCTTCTGATGAGAAGCCAAATGCCACCACTGATAGAGTATCGAATATATATGTGAGAAATACCTTGAGGATTGATTCTAAACAACCTTTGCCACGTTTCTGTCGATATTATGGAGCAATTTGGAAAAAAGTTTGGCGTTGTAAGTGACTGCATTTTCCGGAATTTTTCTTAGCCAAACGTGATGAACAAAACGGAGCTATTTCGTCTACACAAATAATATTTTTGGAAAAAATGAACATTTGCTATCTAACTAAGAGTCTCGTCATTGAAAACATCCAAAGTTCTTCAAAGCCCGCTGAATGCTAGGCTTAATGCTATGCTAGGCTATCAATACTCTTACACAAATGCTTGTGTAGCTTTGGTTAAAAAGCATATTTTGAAAATCTGAGATGACAGTGTTGTTAACAAAAGGCTAAGCTTGTGTTTCAATATATTTATTTCATTTCATTTGCGATTTTCATGAATAGAAAACGTTGCGTTATGGTAATGAGCTTGAGGCTATGATTACGCTCCCGGATACGGGATTGCTCGTCGCTAGAGGTTAAAGCTTGGTTGCAAATGGGTCTTCCAAATGAACAATGACCCCAAGTATACAAAATGGCTTAAGGACAACAAAGTCAAGGTATTGGAGTGGCCATCACAAAGCCCTGACCTCAATCCCATTGTCACGCCCTGGTCTTCACCTACTACAAAAGGACCAAGCGGCGTGGTGACAGGCAGTGGCAGCAGGATCAACAAAGTCTGGATTATACAACTTGGGAGGAAATAGATAGGTGGGCGGTCGACCCAGGGAGAGTGCCGGAGCCCGCCTGGGATTCGCTGGAGCAGCGCGAGGAGGGTTATAGGAGAATGGAGTTGGAGAGACGAACAAGGCGGCGTGGAAGGAAGCCCGGGAGTCAGCCCCCAAAATGTATTGGCCTCCCTTGCGTTCAATGCTACGGGCAGCAACAATGTCATACTCTTTTCGACCAGACAGCATCAGAAAGATGGGTTACACATACAGACACAGAGGGGCGCTGTTTCACTCGCTCGGATGCTTTGTCCGGTAGGATACATTCAGCCTCTTGCGAATTGAAGGACAATTATGAAACAGAGAGACGAAATATAAATTATTTTATTTGTGGGTTTTTTGGGGAAGCCTGGCTTCCCTTGTCATTGAATACACTGGTTGCGTCCCCTTTTGCCCTCAAAACAGCCTCAATTTGTTGGGGCAAGGAGTCAAAAGCGTTCCAAAGGGATGCTGGCCGATGTTGACGCCAATGCTTCCCATAGTTGTGTCAAGTTGGCGGGATGTCCTTTGGGTAGTGGACCATTCTTGATACACGGGAAACTGAGTGTGAAAAAACCCGGTAGCGTTTCAGTTTTTGACACACTCAAAACGGTGCCATACCCCGTTCAAATACCCCATACCATACCCCGTTCAAATATCCCACACCATACCCCGTTCAAATACCCCATTCACTTAAATATTTTGTCTTGCCCATTCACCCTCTGAATGGCACACATACACAATCCATGTCTTAATAGTCTCAAGGCTTAAAAATCCTTCTTTAACTTGTCTCCTCCCTTTCATCTACACTGATTGAAGTTAATTTAACATGCGGCATCAATAAGGGATCATAGCTTTCAACCAGATTCACCTGGTCAGTCTATGCCAATGAAAGAGTGGGTGTTCCTAATGTTTTTTACACTCAGTGTGTGTGGCACTGAGTGTCCGGATTTCACCATGTTTGAACTCAAGCTCTTGGACTTGAGCACCAATATACAGCTATGTGAATTCCTGACACATGTGAACTCACCAAAATCAACAATGTTGTACAATTTAATCTTTTTTTTCATTTTTAAAAATATTTTTTACATATGACAATAACAAAGAGGATTATAGGATTCTCTACATCAGCTCGGCCAAGCTAAATCACTGATGTGTATTAGAAAGGGGTTATTGGGTCTAGGAGGATGTAATGCCAGAAATCCCAAAGTGTAGAAAATGGCTAATGTTCCAACTAAAACTTATTTTATCACCTGCTACTGACCTGTTATCAACTGTTCAGTTTGTTGCTAGTCTCTTTAAAAATGTACCTGACTGTGTGACCCTGTGAGTGCAGCTGGGGTTTGTGACCATTTTGTTATTTCTGCTGCCATGCACTGTCAGACGTCTACAAGTGAAGAACATCGGCCACTGTCCCTAGTATCCTCACGGCATAAAAAATTCAGGCCAACTCTAATTTAAAGCCCTTTCTGATGAAAAGCACACCGAAATGAAACTGACTTATGCCAAATGAATATCACTGAATCGCTGTGATTGTGGGGTTGATGTTTGTAACATTGAAATTATTTATAAAACATCAATTTCATTTCAACAGTACCGATGCCATGAAGTGTGGACATTTTTCCTTCAGCCTCCTCAGAGAGTTTTTATACACTGGGCGTAAATCTAATGATGTAAAAAAAAAAAGAACTCCAGTATTCGCAGCATTGCCCTTTTAATAGATCATACCAAGCATGTCGGTAGAAGCTGCTACAATCCCAATATCTGCAAAGAGACACAAGTAAATTCACATTATAATAACATTTGCTTTGAGATAGTGAAACTATTAGAAGTATTTTCAGTTATTTTTTTTTTTTACGCAATGTTAAGAAAATGTTCACCTGAAAACCACATATTTATATATTTTGTGACAAAAACAACAACCTGCAAATCATATTCATGGAAAATGTGTGGACATTGTGTAACACCAAGATATGAAATTGAGGGGCGGTTTCCTGGACAAAGATTAAACCTAAGACTAAAAAGCACTTTCAATGGAGATTCTCAAATGACCTTGCTATTTAGTACGGGCACAGAGTTTTAATCTGTGCCCGGGAATCCGCCCCTAAATGTACAATAAAAATTCCCCTCTGCACAGAAAATACAATATTCTCAGGCAAGGTGCAGAAAAGAGGATATTTTGAAAATGGGAGCAAACAGCCGATTGTCGTGTTACAAGAATAATGTTAATTAAAGTAGCAAGCAACAACAGCAGGCCAACACGCGGCTCATTGGGAATGCAGTGTGAAAAGAGAGGCCCACAGATTATCGCTCTAACTCATGTTTCGTTTATCCTAGAGCAATACAGTCCGGCTCCCTCTCTGTCAAAGGAATAGTGACTGTTAAAACCTGGAACCCAACCCGAAAAGGCAAGGCCAGAAATAACACAGCCACACAGTCACCGCACAAAATGGCTGAGTGAACGCTCGAGAGTGAAAGCATTGGAGACATCTTCAATATGTTTAGCACGGCTTCGCAGCAGCGTCATACCACCGGTTTTATGTCCATTCATATTTCAGGAAGAGCCCCATCTCTAAGTGGTAACTTCAATGAGGTGTTCATGCAACAGCTAGATATGATATGCTAAACCTTTGAATTCATTTCAAACTTCAGGAAGAATACCTACGCCAGCACTAGAGGCCCACACACAATATGTTTGATAATAGTAATAAAAAAATATATAAAAAAATTGAAGCAACAAAAGCAGACAAACCGTGTCCTTGCCATTCAACTATGAGAGGTAGCCCTCAACCAATTTCTGTGTGCTGTACGGTGTACCTGACTCTTTCCTCCTCCCCATGGCAAAGTGAAATGGAATTGCCTCTCACATTCAAAGACAGCTCTGTGAAGGTGATAATAGAACTACTCCCTGCTGTCTGCAGGCAGGAAATAGGAAAACGGCATATGGGGCCAGGAACCAAGTAGAAAGGAGAGGCGCCCAGGCAAGGGAGGAAACCATAAGAAAGGTTAATGATCATTTCTGAATTGTACAGGGAGAAACTACGCTCCAAGTTGAGAGGGGAAAAAAATGTGACATGACTGTCAGACTGACGTGCGTCTCTTCCATATGACAAACAAACACAGGTGAAAAACAGTAATATCTTCATGCCACTTTTTAAAAAAAAACAAGCGAAGGCAGTAATGTAGGCTGCTGCAGCAAGAGATCGAATTGAATTGACATTGAATTAACTAGGTGACCTGAAACTGAGTATTGGATTTCTCACAAGTAAAAATCAGTGTTTAAGTTATATGTTACAAATTAACCCGTATATATTGCATAGAGTAAATTACACAGAATTAGACTGTCACATTGCCTCTCATGTGGACATGAGATACACAAGGGTAAAAGGTGAGGAATAGAAGCATACCTGGTAGATATACACTCTGGCAGGGCTCCGTCATCACCATGGCACCACCTGCATGCTCCGACAAGAACCTCTGCTAGGTGTTAATATGGTCTCCAGACAGCCTGCAGTTACAACCAGGGTGGCTTTGATAGCCAGTCACCAGCACCATCTCAGGCCTGCAGCACAAGTAGGACTTACGAGTAGCTGTGCCAGTCCGTAAATGACCGGACACCTGCACCAAAATGGGTATAAATTGGGCAGATTGGTCTGATGAGAAATTGAGGGTGTGAAAAAAATAAAACAAAGGACATTTAGAGATGTCGCTTACAACATGCCTGAGTGAAAACATGAGAATGAGCGCTGCAAGTGGATTGCGGAAGGTGTGCTTACATTAAACGGGGTGTACTTTAGCAGTGGAAGAACTTGCTTTCAATTTTTCACCCTGTTACCACACCTAGGCCGAGACAGTTTGTAGCCTTTCAGCACCCGAGACTGGATACCCACCCTTTAAGTATCAATTAAATCAGCAGCGGGACTAAGGATTCCATCATGAAGCAATTTGCACTTTGCTGCTCTGCTGCTGAGCCTTTGTTCACATTCATTTTAATGTTTTTTTTCTCTTTCTAGATAAAAAGGTATTCAAAGAAGTCGATGACAACTGTTGAAGGGAACAGAATGGACAATTATTGTAACTGAAACAGATTGTGCTAATCCTCATCACATGTGCTTTCCATCTTTCTATCAAACGTGATAATACAATGCAATAAAAACAAAGAGACACAAACACAAATGTACACAGCTATTATGCCTGTTCACAATTCTACGCAGATGTATCATATTCTAGAATTATGTACTGCAGTAACATAGTATAAACCAGCCTTTATCTTGAACTCTTTGGTTGATTACTACCCTACACTACTCACTCTGTTTAGCACATGGCCTCACATGTGAATCCTTAATGAGATGGGTGGGGCTAAGGCTTAGGACGGTGTGAACGATGCTTAACGGGTGTGGACAAAGAAGAGCTCTCCAGTAGGTTTACCAAATGATTCAAGGGCCGTTTTCTCAAAAGGGAGGTTACAAGTTTATCAACTTCCAGAGCAGAATAACTTCCCCGTTGTTCTTCAACTGCAGTGTATGAAAGTCGATTTTCTAGCTCCGAGTCTCTACTTTTATCCAATGTAAAAAAATAAAATAAAAATTCAAATGTTGCTACATAAGACCGAATCGAGCCGGTCGGTCACATATGAGTTTCTGCTACGAGTATACTTCACAGGGACATCTCCCGATTCTGACATAGAGATCATTGGTACCTGACAAGATAACACTTAAACACAGAGGTGACATGACAGTGTCTTCGGAGCCAGAGGGATCGATACTTAGCTTAGCTCAGTGGGCATCTGAGCAGTTATACTTCCATGTTTATCCGCTTCAATATCAAGTACAACCAGATTCAGTAGCACTACATCTTTTCGAATTAAGTCGTAATAATTTGCGAGGTTCCTTAACCTTCAAACTATAGAATGCCTGGAAGAGGTTCCAGTCAGACGTTCCTAAGGTCTGCTCAAATGGTGACCTTTCGGTTTACTGCAAGTGAGGTGATGCGACTTGCGTGGCAGGAAGGACGACTTAAACAAATGAATAAGACAGCCAGAGCTATAGAAAAACAAAAAAAAACATCATCTTCACAGCTGCACATTTGTGAGAAATTGAACGATGTCGCTGAACAGCATTAGATATCCCAACGGGTGAACAACAACCTCTCACTGAATTTTCTCTGTCGATACTGTCACTGTGCATCTCTCATTTTCTCCCCATCTAAATCTATATCCTTAAATAAAAAATCAAATATTTCCTTCAAATATTCAACAGTCGCCCCCCCCCCCCCCCCCCCCGAGAGGTAGGGAGTGTGGTTTAATAATGCAACTACACAGGGATCTCCCAGTGCAGGTCTCTACAGACATGGCAGAGTAGCTCTGGTTTGTGTTGTGGAGCTGTAGTGTTTCTGAACAAGATCCTCACACACAGAGACATTGAGATAGTCCCATAGATGAAGGAGTAGTATCACACAACTTGGAAGTTACTCCAAATCCCAAACAGTTCCATGCTACATATATATTTAGATCAATCTATCGGCCATCTGTCGATCTAAATCGTGGTTCGCCTGCCAATTCTAAATGTATTGTGCAAAACAGTAGCTAACACATTTGCCTGAAGAAGACTGGCCTATAAGACACCCACATATTGTTATGTCTTATGTAATTCTATGGGTTGTGTTAAATGCAAAAACCACAGGGACACGAAATGAAGGAAGAAGAAAACGAAAAACATCTTACTTGTCTCGATGCAACGGCAGAACAGGGTCCCTAACTTGCAGATTAGGGCACTGGGAGCACTTTGCAGGTCTCGTCACAGGTATGACGGGGGAGATTTGCGCTTGCTATCCCCAGATAGAGAAAGGTGTGAAGAAAATATGCAGCCAATTTGTCTTGTGCTGAATCAAAATGGAGAAAAACATAACCTGCATATATTCTGGATCGTCATATACTGTCAGACACAGATTCCAACTACTACCAAACATACAATTAAGCAGGAAAGAGATTTAAAAAATGTATATCTCTCTCTATCTCTCTCTCTTTGTCTGTGTGATTAAATTGATCTTCATGGATTTTATATATAATATATATATATATAAAATCTTTGAAGTTCAATCTAATCACACAGACAAAGAGAGAGAGATAGAGTGATCCATGGGGAATTGGTGTGACTAACAGCAGGCAGGAGCATTACATATGGGGTGCCATTTTCACAGCTTCCACAAAGAGAACACAAAAAGTGCTACCTCTCACTATCCAACCCTGTTAAAACAATAAACAGGTTTTTACCATGGTAACAAAGACTCCAGGTGAATTAACTAAGCCCATTTTTTATTTTTTTTACCACAAACAAATAGTGAAGAGAGAGATGGATATTCAACAGGGATACAATAATGTCTGTGTAGAAGAGCAAAGAGACTGGGCATTAATGAAGCCATCATCCTCCCACTAATGCAATGAGGTGTCAGTCAGGCAACTAGCCTGCCAGAATGGCTTTCAGTTTTACCCAAGCCAGATGGTTTGTTAACACTGAATAAATAACTGGATTTATGTGTGGACCTCTATAGCAGGGATCATGTACATATATACAGGAAAACATGATGGTCATCAGAAGGAGAATAAAGCTATGATCTACTAACCTGGATAGCGCGTGTTACTGAGGAAAGGTTTCTGCCGCTCATGAAGTTGACCAACATGTTCACAGTCTCTAAAGCTGTTATGTTGACAAAGTGTTAAGACGGGAACCTTTGTCAACATAACTGCACACAGCTCACACCTAAAAGTGTTATCCGCCAAGTCATCCTCCACTTCAATTTGTTAACATCATTAGATAGATCACTCCACCTTTTCCTATGGTGTGAACTGGTATCAATTATTTAGCTGTCTTTCAATTAGGATGTATTGTTCAAATACCTGCTAATGAATCGTGAAAACCAAGTCTTGTGGTGTGATTGTGGCGGTTCCACTAGAACGATTCACCACATTTACAACGGTATGCAAGCACCTTTTTCAATTACAGTCCATCTTTAGTGGTTTTCATTCATTAGGCCAGTAGTTGGTGTGAGGGTGTCCACCTTACACATAGATAAAGGTGTTTCTGGTTTTGTTATTTGCCACCTTCATTACAGGCCAAAAGCAGAGGCCACTCTACCTGCAGAGGGACTCAGAGGAAAACAAAGGAGTGCCCAGTGTGATTTTCACCAAGGGCTTAGAAATTCACACCTATACGAGGTGTTGTTTTTAAGGCTGATAAACATGTGTGAAATGTAAGGGGTGGAGTAGAATGGGTTCTTCGTCCAAAAATACATTTTATGACACAGAAATCAAGAGAATATTGAGGCTGAGATTGTCATTGCTTAATCTCCATGTAAAATAAAAAGAGGAGAGAAAACATTTGCAGTAGAGCAGCAGTGTATCTTAGATACCAGAGTGGTTGTTCTAATTGAAGCTGAACATGGCCATATGGGCAAGTGTGAAAATAGAATGTCCGGCAAGTGTGAAAATAGAATGTCCGTCAAGTGTGAAAATAGAATGTCCAAGAAGTGCATAAGGATTCATGAGGTACATGAAAAAACACAGCATTTCCAGTATTACCAGTCTGATACTCAATTCCCAAATATCTCAACAAACGACGGGTTTATTATGACAGTATTATTAATACAAAATGACAGGTTTATTAATACAAAAATGACTCGGCAGACAAATTCAACAACAACAAAAAAGGAGAAATGGCGTGGGCAAACGATTATTTGTATTGCATGCCGAATTTCTAGTCCCTAAAAATTACAAAATCAGTAGATGAATAGCAGGAGTTGCTCCTCTCCTGGCATTGGTGATGTGCAGAGGCAGCCTGTTATTGAAGGTGTTAATTGGCAAATTCAGTACAAGTCAAGAGCATGTTCCCTGTCGTCCTCGCCCAGCAAGGCTAGGTCATTAAACTGAGAATGGATTCTCTCATGCTGCCTTAACCCTTGAATTGCAAGTTATAATTTTATTCCACAACCCCCTCCACCCCACCCCCAAGCTCCAACCCACCCCCATGTGTTATGGTGAAAAACAACTTACATCGATGCAACAGAGGGGCATCGAAGAAGAAGTCATTTAGTTTGGGCTATGGCTTTTAATGGCACAACTGTAATGCCAACTATCTACCAACTATTCTGCACTAAGTATCGACCAATTATTCTGACAACTATTCTCATGATAATCTTTCTACAACACAGCCATGAGATGTTATTTTCATATACTCTATGAGGCCATGTCAATAAGGGCCAGAACCCTTGGAGCTGTTAACGTGATGTTGAAAAATGATTTTAACAATGGCATTATCAAAATCACACTGATCATTACTCATGCGTCCCATCCAGTCTCCAGGTCCCCTGAAATCGGAGGCTCCTTTGAGATTCGGGGTGCGATCTCACCACTGCCTCTGTCATCTTTTGCTGTGACTGCCAAATCTGTTCTCCAGAAATCAGGGCTCTCAAACCAGCACTGCAACAAACACACCATGGAGAGAGGGGCCGTTCTGAGACTTTCCAAAGGCAACAATGGTTTCAACACATTTAATCTGACACTGGTAAATCCCACTGCTTTGACACAAAGAGCAAGTTGCAGCCCAGCGCATGGTATGGAAACTGTGAGGTGATTCGCTGGGCTCACTATGCCAGGAGATTTGGCAGTCCCATTGTGACCAGCCTGCAGATAACTGAATATGTTTCTCTCATGTGTTGTTAATTGTCTGCGTGACATTGATGTTGAGACGCTGTTCTGGACAGGTGGCCTTATTACACTGGCTGGGCATGTGTGGACAGACATCTAGACTGTAGGCTTTTTTTAATGTTAAGATGGAACAGGTGAACACATGTCTGGAAGAGGAGAAAATTAGTAACAGATAATACAAACATTTAAACAAATGATTCCTCTACTAGTAGACAAGTCCTTCAAAGATGACAAAATACGATAACTGTAGAGTAATGTTCAGGAGCAAGATAGTTTGCTTTTTACGTTACAGTAAGAACACATTTGTACCTGTCTGGGTCATCGCATTTACAACCTGGTGGGTCTGTCTACTGTACGTAAACAAGAAAAGACAGAGAAAGAAGCCATTGTAAACAATGCAGCAATTAGAAGTCTAGGCCTACTAATTAAACTTCCCAAATGT